>NW_007734949.1:10458-26212 GCF_000696425.1 Galeopterus variegatus
ACACTTGGCCATCTGCTGGTTTGACTTAGCTATGTAGAGACATAAAATCAGCTAAGTACTTCTGTACCTCATAGCTCTGTAGTTATAAGCCTGTGCCTGTGTTAGCAAGAAAACCACAGGCTGTCAGCTTTGAGCTCTTCCTGTGTAGGGGAGAAGTAGACCAATTCTCAGAGATCCTTCCTCAAGCAACCACACTTCTTGCCCCACTTACCCAGGTGTGATAAGTCCCCTACCCAGAGGTTCCTTAGAGAACATGCTTATGTGGAAAGTTTTATGTTCTACCGCAACCTACATTTCTCAGCTCTTTCAAGCTAGCAGAACATCCTGTGTATCTAGCTGGCCCAGGGGGGGGGGGCAAGGTGTGTCTTGCTGTAACAGCTTTTAAGATGGCTTCACTTTTGCTAAGTTAGAGCAAGCCCGTTTACAAAAGCAGATAGCGCAGGTTAGAAGTTTTCAACATCTGTCCCATAGTGGTGATAATACAGCATTAATTAAAATAGTCACAAATTCTTATAAACCTTGAACAAATTCATTGTTGACATTTGTAATTTCCTAAAAGTATGTAGATTAACATTTGTATACAATTTGTAAGGCAACACGAAGAACTGGCTACATTCAAATGTATGCCACGTTTCACTTTCTTCACTTGTCTAATACATATATTTTCACAATTTACTGTCAGTCTGAAATACCAGAATACATGAGAAAGATCACCAGATTCCAAATGGGAGTTTTGTTGTGTTAATGTTTAGCTGTGTGTCATTAACAGAATTGTCTAACTTTTCTAGGTTGTAGTTTTCTCATCTTTTTTTTTTTTTTTTTGTCTTTTGTCTTTTTTCCATGTCCGGCAATGGATCACAACCCTCGGTGTCGNCTTTTTTTTTTTTTTTTTGTCTTTTGTCTTTTTTCCATGTCCGGCAACGGATCACAACCCTAGGTGTCACTCCCGTGCCTTGCTCAGCCAGTGAGCGGGAACCGGTCCACATGTGGGATCCGAACCCTCGGGTGGGAGCGCCACCACGCTTCCCAAGCGGCGCACTATCCAGTGCGCCACCGGGCCGGCCCCTAGTTTTCTCATCTTTAAAATGAGAGAACCATACTCAATAATGTCTAAACTCTCTTCTGCCTGAAATAATTGTCTAATTCTAAATTTTTGGTTCTATGATTGTAATGTTCAATTAGGCTAAGGACTAGAACTTTTACTTAGTATGTAATGGTAATATCACGGTTTCACACCTCAGCATGAAATTTGAAACCACAAAACAGTTAAGTGGTCAGTATTCCTCACCAGCATTTTGCATTTGGAAAAGTGGTAAGGATCCTAACTAAAAAATAAATTGATATTTGAAAATTTTTGCAATAGCCAACATCCCAGTCAAGTGAGTGACTGGAAGTGTGCCTTTGCTGGAAGTGTGTTGCTTTATGCACTGGAGTGCAGCCCTGCTGACGTTCTTTGAACTAATCACATTCAACTTTAACCCATTAGTTTAATGAAGATACCTGGGATATTTAATCAACTGTGCAGCTGACATGACCATAGAAAGGTAATTGGATAGGTTTGGGCTACAGAATCAATATCCCAAAAGCTATGTCAACTTAGACTAAATTTAATAAGATGAAGGTAAATGAAGCCAAATTTAAAGTTTTGGTTTTAGGATTAAAAATAAAAAATAAATAAAATAAATAAAAGTAGAGTAATGAGAGACAAAACCTAATAGTACCAATAAAAGAGTAAAGGACAAAATAACAACAGCACTACTGAAACAAATTGAAATGAAGTCAAAAGGAAAATAAAAACACTATATTAGTGAAAATGTTAGTGGAAAATACACTGTAAAAATAAAAAAGTGAACTGTGATGGTTTATACCACTAATAGGACCTTTATCTATATCGATGTAAATGTGGTATCTAAGCACAGGGGTGGGGAAAATCTACTTAGACCACACCTAGAATAAAGTATTTCCACAAACAAGGCTTTAAAGGAAATAATAATGGAAACTGGGCTCCATTTAAATGTATGTTACCAGGATAAAGAAGTGATCAGACTCCAAGCCACAATAGAGATTGGAGATGTTTATTCTATCCCAGGGCATGGACTGTAGCTTTCTTTAAATATTTGTAGGGGTGTCATAAAGACAGAACTTAGAATTATTCTACATAGCCAACAAGGAGTCAGACTCCACCAAACAGGTTAAAATAAACTATAAGGAAAAATAATAGCCTTGACGTAAAGAAGATATTTTTAATATTCAGAGCAACGTAGATGGAACAAGTTTTCAGAAATTTCAATTTCCTTCATCTTGGAAATATTCAAAACCAGAGTTTGGATACAAATTGGTGAGGTTAGGAAGTTATTGTACATGATATTAAAAGTACCTTAGTATTCTGAAATTGGTGATTCTACAAACTAAAGTAGTTTATTTGATTCCAAAATTGACATATTTTTGCCTATCATCTCAAAGAATCAGGAAACTTTTCCATTGTATACTGAACAAAATGACATCAAAATTTAATAATTTATTAGAATTACATAGACTTCTTTAGTAAACATGCATTGATACTAAGAAATTTAGGGGAAACTAATGAATATTTTGTATGACTCTCAAGATTACTACTTTTTGAAGACAGCAATCAGAGTAAGCAAAATCTCCAATAACAAAAGGTTCAAATATTATCATTTCCATGGAACCATAACTGATGAACACTGCATCAGCCTGTGTCCTTATTCTGGAGAGTCACAGATTATTTGCATCCAGTAAGGAGAATATCATGGAGGAATGAGATCACCTCCTTTTTCTCCTGAGCACAGGAAGTTCTTCTCATCATTGTAACCATGGCATATAAAATCATATCTCTCAATGTTAAGGACATAAAAAGTATTTTTTAATGAAAGAGTTCAGAACCATCATAGTATTAACATTAGTCCATGAAATCAGATTCTGTGCTAAAATTGAGAACAAGTAACATATTTAAAAGGTATAACATTTCCTTTAGGATTTCTACTTTGTTCACGTAAGAAGTGTGTTTCTGTGTGAAAAATGAGTTATTTAACTTTCTTGAAGCCATACTGTGGCTGTGGCAAGAAGAGCAAAGGCCAATCCCAATACCTGGAACTTGTGAATATATATGCTACATGGTGAGGAGGAATTGAGTTTGTCAATCAGAAAACCTTAAAATAAATAGATTATTCTTGATTATTTGAGTGGGCCATAGAGTGCTTACAAGTGGAAGAGTGAGGCATGAGAGTAATTGTCAGAGATGTCCATTGCTGATCTTGAAGATGAAGGAAAAGAGCCATGAGACAAAGGATGTGAGAAGCCTCCATAAGCTAGAAAAGACAAAGATTCCCCCTTAAAGTCTCCAGACTTTTTTGGACTTCTGACCTACAGAACTGTAAGACAGCAAATCTGCATAGTTTTAAGTCACTCAGCTTGTGGTAATTTGTTACAGCAGCTATAGGAAACTAATACAGAGGGAAATAGGAACACAGTGACTTAGGGCTTAGGGTTTTTTTTTTCCTTTTTTTCTTCCCACTTTGATTTCTTTTCTAAGAGACTCTCAAGTATTTTGCAGTAGCCTTTTTGCCAGTGATTCACTTGACAGCAAGAGAATGTTTTACAGCATGGATTGTCTACTAAACAACCTAATCAAAATATTATTAAACAATTACACTGCAGTCTGCTGTTTAATGAAGTGTTTTCAGTGTGGTTTGAGCACTAATAGCAACAGTGTTAAGCTGTTTTGTGCTCTGTGTATCAAAGAGCTTGTGGTAATGTGAGTTGACTGAGAGCCAAATAAATCTTGAAGCACCTCTGGCAGACAATATACTTGTGCCAGTCTAAATCTTGTCAGGTATTGTTATTGTGCATGAAAATGGGAAAAAACATAAGGCTATCAAGAGCTTCCATATACACTATGTCATGTTAAAATCCCTGACAACTAGGTATTTTTCAACCTTCCTCCCATCAGATGATATGTCTATTGGCTTCATCTGAATTTGAATCTGAGCATAAATTCAAAAGTACATGATTTAAAGTTAAGTCAAGTACTCTTGAACTGTCACCTACATCAGTACCCCATTTAGAAGCAGTAGTATCCAAAGAGAATTTGAAAAAACCTTTTAGAATTGAGCAAACAAAATAAAATATGATTGATAGATAAATATAAATAAAATGAATGCAGGTGTATTTGAAGATATGGTGACAGTGTGCTTGGACTGGTTTTCAAGTGGAAATTTTCCATCTGGCCAACTGTATTTTCTTTCTTCTGTGCTCCTTCTTTTGTGAAGAAATCTGTCAGAAAGCCTTACTTATTTTTTTTTTGGATATCAAAGAAGATCAAATATTAATTTAAGAATAACCATAAAGTAGATACTCAAACAGAAATGGGAATGGGGTGAACTGAAAGTTCATTCAAATAGCTTTGAAATTATGGAGGAAAGTTCTCCCCACTCCAGTTCTTCAGTTTCCCTGATAGTTCTCTCTATGAACAAGAAAATACCTTAGAGTGACTACCCTAGAAACGAAAAACACAACAAAAAACCTTTCTGAATGAAAGATACTTTTTTGCCCCTTGTAATTGTTTCTAAAGGCAGTGACCCCTTAAGGGGATGACAGCTTAGGGGTATGGTTTAGAGGAGACAATTGGATAAAACAGTGCAGAGAACTGAAAATCATCCCAGTCATGACCTGGCAAACCCCATAGGTGTGATACAGATTGCTAAGTTTCCTCTCCCCTGTTAAGCCTCCTAACATCACTCAGGCTCCTCTTAAGAGATCTGTGTAAATCTTTTACATTGACTGTATTTACTGGTTCCCAACAGAGCAATGGCCTGCCACTCCCACCCGTTGCAATTTATCTGCTGTGTGTAAAGAACAGGAAATCGCTACTGGGAGGTCTTTTGGTTCCCTCTGTTGGGGATCTTGATCCCTCTCTTAGTGAGATATTAGGGCCCTCTCAGCTGCTCTCAATGCGTTCATCTCCTCCTATCTTGTCTCTGTTTCTACTCCTATCGTTTGTCATCTTAGTGCTGAGGTAACTTGACAAGTGAGATGAATTCTGATTAGCTGTGATTATCAGAAGTGAACAAGAGAAGTTGAGGGCAGTGGATGACACACTATATCACATTTTACTCTCATCTAATTCATATCTGTCAGACACATCTTAGAGTGTTATCCAGTTAGTATTCTTCAAATTAGGTCATTTTCCCTAATAGTATCAGTTCTGCTGTTGTTTTTAAGTCTAGATGATTATTGAGAAACTGGGTTTTGATTGCTAATGTGTAAGATCTTTCTGTTTGAGACTGGTGGAAAAATTTTTTGCTTATTTTTTAAATTAGGTGGCAAAATCTTCCTAAAATCCTCCATATCTGTCAGGATCAACTTTACTTTTTAAAGTAAACATTAAACTCAGAATTTAATAAAAATTTAGTAACATTTTAATAATGAGAATGCTATTAGGAGAATCACAGATTATTCATTTATGCCTTTGTTGTTTTGCAGAGAAAAAGCACAGCTTAGTACTAAATGTGGGGACCCAAGATATCTACCTAAACACATATAATGGTTTAATTTTTTTAGAAGAACATCAAATGAAATCCCAAAATTTATTTTTAAATGAATAATAAACAAATGTATATTATTACATCTCACCAGATGCTGAGGTCTGAAATATGCTGTTGAGGCTTAAAAATATTTACTATTGCTCTAAGGGATTCAATATTTAAAAGTTCTTAAAGCATATAATTTAAAACATAATTAAGGAATGCAAAAAACCAAATTTTTTATGTATATATTAACTAAATAAAGTTAGGAGTTGAGATAATGCGCTGTCTTTTAACCCCTGTCCCTCTTCCCAGAATTTGAAACTCTATGACAACCCAATCAACAGAAAAGCTTCTTGATTCCTAATCAAATCATTTATTTAAAGTTTTCCATATATACATATAATTTTCTAAAGTTTGTTTATAACTTTCCATGTGTTCGTTCCCTTGAAGCTTTAATGCTCTAGCCTATGTTTTCTTTCTCTCCCATTTTTTATTTTGTGCATATTCCAGTTCCATGTTATGTTAAATATTGATGCTTTCATGATGATAGAACTAAATGGAACTAAATGAGTGTGTGTGTGTGTGTGTGTGTGTGTGTGTTTCCTAATTACCTTAAAAGGTTTTACTGGCAAGTACCTAATTATTTAGCTAAAATAAATGTTCTTGTTTTCTTGTTAGTTAGTTGGGCCTGAGGTCAGCTGCACAAGCTCTGACTACTTTTTTTAGTATCTTTTGCTTTCTCAAAACATATGCAGCATAATTCACTCTTAAAAGCTTTAAGACCACAACTTCTGTGTTGCTGTTTGGACTTCTGATATATTCTAAAATTTTTACTCTGTGTTGAAACTGTGATTATAAGCATTAGTTTAAAATGCCAGCGGCAAAGACTGTAAACTACAAAGGGGATGAAGGCAAAGTTCTTTTCAAATTTTAAAATATGCATCGGCTATTGCATGTTTATGATTTATTCTCAAGCAAATGTGCTATTGAAATAGCATGATCTATACACTAGTACAGGTCTTCATGGACAAAAATTAACTGTAGCGTTTTAGAAGAAATATAAATTTTATTTGTTTTTTCATAGTTGGATTTTAAGAAGCCTTTCTTTTAGTAGAGAGAAATAAACATGTGCAATTACTGCCATGATGAATTTGAATGGTAGTATTTATTAGTTCCCCTGATGCCTTAGAAAGTTTGTAAACTTTGTGATTTATATGACCAAATCCAAAATTCCTTAAAAAACTGTACAGGTATCTTTTATAAAGAGGCTAAGATGTTACAAATCTATGCAATGTGAGTAGTATTTTTATGCAAAGAAAAATGTGGTATTTCAAAGAAATAACTCAGAACTAGAACTAAAATCTAGCAAAATCTCTCTCATAAATTGGAATATCAGTGATTTTTATTTAATTCATGATGTTTAAAAATTTCAAGTGTAAAATCCTGTGACATTTGAAAGTTTTTAAAGCTTTCATTAAATTATGAGTCTAAAATAAACTCTGAGAAATCCCTTTGCATTTTTCCATGTTGATCTTATATTAGGTAAGAAATATTGTTTTGTGGTATAATTATTTCCTTCAATGAAAATTATAAGAGCCCAAATAATGTGTTTTCCTAAAAGGCATAGATAAAAGTTTAGAGCATATTAAAGAAATTTTGTTTGGTGAGTATTATATCTTTGGTTGGTTCTTTTAGTGCCATTGTGGATCTGACTTTATGGCAAAGAAAATGTAATCCTTACTGACAATATAACAGGACCCATATTCAGAAAAGTGTGATCTCTTTGTTCCTTTTTACTTTAGAGTTCAAATCTGTGTCCACATTTTTCTTACGGACTAGCTAAATTTTTATTTCAAGTGTAGTAATTATTTTTGTCTTTATTACTGTTATTAATAGACAAAGGAGATTTTATTCAAAAAGTTATTCTTGTGGCCTGTTTTGTCGTATTCAGACACATGCAGTTATAACTACCAACTCGGAGTTGTTAGTTTTCTCTTTCCATAAATATCTCATAGAACTCTAGATGTCAGAAGGCATTACATTCAGCCCCTCATTTGCAGATAAGGCAGTCAAGTCCAGTGATGATCATTTGTTGGCCCCACATTCCATGGATGGTGAGTGACAGAGCTGGGACAGAGCCAGGACCCAAACTCTAACACCTTAACAAGGAATCTTTCCCACCACACTGTGTTTCCTCCTAGAACCAAGTCCTTCATTAAGGGACAACTGTTTCCAATGCCTTAAATTTTATGTCAGTGCTTTATATTAAATGTATGTTTTTGCTTCTGTATATGCAGTCATTCACCCCAGTCCCCTTTTAGACATTGGCACTCCAGTAAATATGATGAATTTTGTCAGGAGTCTACACCTGATTTTGTTTGTGACCAAACTCATACTTTTTAACTTGGCTGGGAGCTGTAGTGTGGCTAATTCTACAAAATTGATTGACACATATTGGCTGGGTTGGGCTGAGTTAAAACAACTGGTCTCCCTGTGTGTGTAATTGCATGTAAGGGGTGGAGTCTCACCTCTACTTCCTCTTCACTTCTGGAGACTGTCTCTTCATCTCAACATCGAACCTGCATTTGAGATAAAATATAAATATGAGCAAACCAATTTACACTCTAGGATGTACTGGTTAAAATACAAAATCAGTGGCCTGTCCAGAGTTATTTACATTTTAGAATAACTGGAATCCGGAATAATAGTTTTGTAAAAGAGAGGCTCTAGGTACTACAAGGCACATCCTAAGTTAGTAATTTTCTGGGATACTCTGCCAGGAGGGACCAAATCCCTTGCAGCCTTCGTCGTACTCTGAGATTTCCAGCCAACTCTCCAAGTGAGATCTGGCTGACTGCAACGTGGAAGAAGATAAATTAAAGCAAGTTTGCAATAACAGTTTTTGAAGGAGAAAAACTCAGATACATTTTTATTAAAGTTATTTTTGATGTATATCTAAAACCAGTACTTTCTGAAAAGCTTATATTTGAACAATTTTTGTTAGCATTTAGTTATGTTTTCTCAGAGGAAATTCAGTTCTTCTGGAATAAAGAAAAGCAAGTAAATTAATTCTACAAATAATGTGAGGTATTTGATATGGATTTATCACTGGGCAATCATACTAGGGCTTATTTTTTTAAATTCCATGTAATTCTTTATATTTTAATTGTTTAGGTGTGGGAGGGAGGGAACACATGTGGCTTTTCTCTTTCATATACTCTTTTTAGATTAAAAAATTGTAGAGAATATCTAGTCACAAATTTCTGTATGTATATGAAGTTTCCTGGTAGAGGAAGAACCAACAACTTGAAATAATTGAAATTACAAGTCATCTTGGTTATCTTAGAAAGGGGTGGTCATGGTCTACATTTTGAATCAGAGCTTTTAAAGCATCAAACTGCTGAAAAAGAATAGAAAAAAAATGATTTTAGATTATAAACTCAAGAAAGTCACCATGGGAAGTTTCTGCAGGTTGCTTTCATTCTATGAAAAAAAAAGGGGTGGGGGAGGAGTAGAAATAGGAAAAAAAATAGGAGAATGAAAAAAAAGAATGCATGTCTTGTGCATTTTTTAAAAAATCTTGACCGCGTACTTACTTCTCCCTTTAAATTGGATTATCTACATTCTAGCTTTATATTCTGTTCTATCACAGAAGAAAATAAAATGAGTGAGAGTAATTCTAAAAAGAAATACTCAAATATTTTTTTCTGTTAAAATGACTCACGCAAAAGTTCTGCCCCATTTTGAGGGAAGATGTGTCAGTTCTGATGGCAGAACAGATCACCTCGCATCATGGACTAAGGAGGGTGCAGGGAGTCTTCCCGTGAGGTACATTTCTGAATGGCTACTCTTTTATCCTACTAACTTGGCTGAAACATTGGATACAAGATTGGCAGGGAAAATAAAAGAATATAAAATGTCAGAACCTGCAGATAATTTAATGTCACATATTTCAAGGAATAAAAATAAGCATTTCCAGAAAAATTAAAAAGAAAATAATTATTTATGAAGAAAAAGTAGCTGGGAAATTTTTGTTCAATTACACATAATTGTTTTAAGCATTTTTTTGTATACTCTAAACTGCTTCTCTTATTTTCACTCAACAGTTAACACATATTTTTTGTGTGGTCATTTGCCAGGAGGAGTTGATGGCAATATGGTGATGACCACCCCTAGCTAGCAACAAACACTTACAGTGCTCAGTGCTCTGCTGAAATGCTTTATGTACAGCAGCCCCCTAGGTTAAGTACTTACAATCATTTCCATTTTATGGATAAATATTTGAGGCTTGCAGAAGTCAAATATCTCACCCATTGTCATGCAGCTAGTCAGCACATGGACTGATTAGATTTGAAGTAAAGTGCATTTTTCTTTGCTTTATGAAAGTGACAGCATTTTTAAAACTAGAGAAATTATCATACTGGAATGGAATTCCATTGATCTGTGATCTAATCCTGGCTCTGACTGAACCAAAAATCCATGAAAATTTGAGTAATTTTGCCTTATATATTTGAGCTTTAGTTTCTTTATCTATAATGATGAGTTTAGAATTGTCCATTTCCTATGTCACTTCTAGCTAGAATGTGCCAACACTTTTGCTAAAGGAAATTAGAGATACAGAAATGATATTTTAAAATGTATTGACATAGAGATAAACCATTCCTGAAACATGTAATTACATTTACTTGGTAATTTTTGGTGTATTTGTACATTAAATAGACTATATCCCCAAATGCATAAATCCATAAGTTGCAAAAGATTTGTATGTTGAGTTCTATATTTTAGATTGAGTTCTTTATGAAATAATATAATGAAATATTATGGCAATGAATAATTACTACCAACACTGCAGAATCAGTGGTAAATTCTACATTCTAAAAATGGCTTGGATTAACTTGGATAATAAGGCTACTATGCAATTAAAATCTTGTTTTGGGCTTCATAAATCTTGTTATATCTCTAAATTATATAGTAAAAATTTGTTTTAGTCTGTGAAGGTTAGAGCTCAATTTTTTAAATATATTCTGCTACAAAATCCAAACATCCCAATTTTGTCTCTTTGTAAGTATCTATCTGCTCTTAGCATACAACTTTAGCAACACTTTTAATTTACAGACCTCTTTGAGAAACCACAAGTTTTCTTAATGAATTTATAGATTTTCTTTCTCAACTCTCTCTGGAATAACATGGCCTATTAATCTTAGGTGATTTTAGTATCCATACTGACAATGCTGAAGATGGGTTTGGTGTAAATGTTATTTCCCTCTTTAATTCTCTTGACTTCACTTGAATTCATTTTAATTCTCTTGACTTCAGATGACTCTTTCATGGGAGGGACAGGATATTTACAACATTACCATTGACTTTCATTTACTGAGTTCTATTTGCAGGTAAGATCCTACCCAATACTCTGCATGATATCCTAGTTTTAGGCATTTCATTTGTCATTGTAATTTTATGTATGTTTATTTCTTTAGCACCAAATATTTGCTATTCACTTGATTTCAAAATAATCCATCTGTCCTATTGACATTTCAGGGCAAAATAATTGTAGATTTCTTATGATGTTCAACCCTGATCTGTTGATTATAATTTTCATTGTGCATCATTACAGGAATGCAGTATTTCTCCAGTATCTTTTGTTTTGGGAAAATACTTCAAGTCATGTCTGACACTATAGGCATTTATATAATTAAGTACTTCAAATTTACCTGCTCTCTTTGTTACCCTAGGCAAATAGTGAAAATATTTTGTTTGTACACATCTCACTATTACAAATAGCCATTTCAACTTTCTAATAGAATAAAAGAGGTGTTTTAATAAAGAGAGGTGTTAGAATAAAAGAGAATGTTTCTTTACCTGTAAATGTCAAGAGAAATGGGAATATTTTATGTTAATTTTTTATTACAATATAGGTGTTTCTACACAGCAAATTTTCTTACATCTTTTCACTAAATTTGTGTGTGTGTGTGTGTTTGTGTGTGTGTGTGTATTTGCAGCCTCCAAATGTGGGCCCATAAGTTTAAATAATTTTCAGTGGTTCTGCTCAATGCCCACAATAAAAGAAGTCCAGATGGATGAGATCATGATCTATTGGGTGAATAATACTCATTTTCAGGAATGAAAAAGTCCTGATGTTCACTCAAGTAAAATCAACAGGGTAAAATTGAATTCTGTCTTCAAAGTGCACAGTGAACAATAGTTGATAATCATTATTGTTAGTAACATCCCAATTCTAAATTGCCTTAATTAACATATTTAGCCATTATTTTCCACCTGCTTATTTACTTATCTTATTTTTAAGGTTTGTCCTAAAGCCTGGGAAACAAATAAAGATCCTAAGTCACATTCCGTTATCAAAGTCATCTAAATATTGCAGATGGAAATTTCAGGGTATTCAGATTCTAAGCTTGCTTTTCCTATCAATGCCGTTTCCATTGTACTAATGTTATGAACATATTTGGTTTTCATTTGATAGAAAGTACTAAATCATTTGTATGTATTTAATAATGCTATAATACATTCTTTTTTCTTTATCTTTCTAAAATTTATTTGGACATATTTGTGCGGTATATATTGTATCGATTCTGCATATACTGTACATTGATTCACTTAGGGTAGATAGCATTGTTCTGTCCATCACTTTTCTATTTGTATAGAATCGTTTCCCCTGGAGACTGCAGAACAAATTTCTAATGTTTTCTCATTTATCTTTACAACATCTCATTGATGTTAGGGCTTAATTTTTGTTATCTCAATTGATTGGGAAGCATGATACTTATTATTACTAAAATTATTGTGTGTAGAAACAAAATGGCTATCTAATTATACATAGGTCTATACATAGGTCTCCAGGATTAAAACTGAGGTCCTTTGGTGATGACAGTTAACTGGAAATGTAAACATGCATAGTGGCTTGGACCTAAATTGTGATGGCAATCTGGCAAATCCAAAATCTGAAGGGCAGGCTGGCAGGGTGAAAATTTAGTTAAGAGTTTATTTCTCAGTTTTATCCAAATTCAGCGGGGCAGAAGACTGGAAACTTGGGTGGTTTCTATGTTGCAGTCTTGAGGAAAATTCCTCTTTCATTGGGAAACCTCAGTCTTTATTCTAAAGGCTTTCAATTGGTTAGATGAGGACTTCCAATGTTACAGAAAATAATCTGCTTTATTCAAAGTCTACTGATTGTAAATATTAATTGCATCCAAAAACTACCTTCACAGCAACATCTAAACTTTTTTTGGAAAAAAAAATCAAAAATCTTTTCTGGTATTTGGCCAAACTGAGCACCATAGATCGGTCAAATGAACATACAGGATTAACCATCACAGCATGATAATTTACAGATTAACTTCTAAACCCAGTGACATGTTTGGTATATGCAGAAGGTCTACATGATTAATGGAACAATGTTCTGGCAATGTCTATAGTTATATGCCTCTTTATATTTATGCTGCATTATTGTGAATTTATGGTTAAAATGCATGTGAGTTTTGTGACTGTGAAAGGTTTTGCTAATCCAATTGGAACATATAAGATGACTAGGACCATTTTCAATAAAATGTAGTTTCTGAATACCAGTTACTATGCTAGTCATTAGGGAAATTGTAGCTACCAAAATAGATGCAGTCCTACACTCATGAACCTTGCTGCTTGGGCTGCATTCAAATTCAGAGTGGTTAGTTATATAAACGTGCCCGTGACTCACTCCTAGAAACATTTGAAGACGGTCATATTCTAGGCACCGAGATGATGACGTGTTTAGATATGATCAATGTTTAAGATCTTAAATATGTTTTTAAAATTGTATTCAAAAAAGTACCGAGAAGGGATTAGATGTGTATATTTAACAAATAATTAGAATTTTTGTACTATAGTTGTGGTCTACTTTAATCATCAAACTCTCCTCTTATTAGCAAATATTTTAACTGAGGGTAATTAGAGACAAACATCCTTTCTGCTCTTTTTTATTTGTGTATCTTCTCCTTTGTCTGAGCTTTAAGTTATCTGTTTCTTGGAACATCTTCCAGTCCTTGCTGGTTTACCACTAATATGTCTGTACTCTTTCTGCATTTTCTCTGATTGCTTCTCTGACCACAAGAAAGCACCAGTTTTGCCTACTACTGTTGCATTTACTGTTATAACCCTGCCTTTTCATGGGCTTCTGTATGTTTCTGTGTGGCACCACTTAGTTCATTAGAAAAAGTTTGTTTCTCCTTGTGTTCTCTACTGGCTTTCAGGTCTGCACTTCCTCTACTAGATCTGGGTAAGGTTTCAAGCATGTGGTCTTTTCAGAATCTAAGCACCAAATCATCACGGAACACTAATCTCAGGGGCGTGCATTTCTTTTTCTGGATATACCTCTTATACTATTCAGGCCAGTTTCTTGTTCACTGAATTATAATAAAAATCTTACTTGTAGTTTCATCTTTCTAGAATGGAGAATATATGTCTCTTGGATCCATGACCAGGATGGTGTGACTCTCAGCACTTGCTTCTGTGGTTTAGACTGAAGGGAGATAGCTGTCAGGTAGAGAATATTATTATTAAAAAGAATGCCTCAGAACAAAAGGTACCAATGAATAATTTTGTGCATTGTCTTTCACTGTTACCTTTTCAAAACTTTACTGACTACTTTACTCTCAGTCAAGAAAGGTACAGCATACATAATTGAAAAGAGGATAGTTAGTTCTGATTTTGGTCACATCAAATAGTAACCAAAGGAATGGATTTCAAATAATGTTGAAGCAAGATAGAATTATCAGCATGCAAACAGGTGCTCAGCATCACTGGCCATCAAGAAATCAAATCCACAATCAAAACCACGATGTTATATAACTCCACACCACCCATTAGGGGTTGGCTATAATCCCACCAGGATGGCTATAATCAATGGGACAAAGGGTAGAAATTGAAACCCGTATACATTGCTGGTGAAAATGTAAGATGGTGGAGATGTTTGTCACACCACCCATTAGGGGTTGGCTATAATCCCACCAGGATGGCTATAATCAATGGGACAAAGAGTAGAAATTGAAACCCGTATACATTGCTGGTGAAAATGTAAGATGGTGGAGATGTTTGGGGAAAGTCTGACAGGAGGAGGTTAAACAGAATTTTCTTATGATCCAGCAATTCTACTCATAAGTATATACCCAAGTAGAATGTTGACATAAATCCACAAAAAAACCTCACCCACAGAAGTTCACAGAAGCCTTATTCATAATAGACAAAAATAGAAACAGAATGGTACCATTTTTAGCTGAAGTTCACCATATCCTTTTTTAGTCCTCATTTTCTTTTTTAGGCAGCTACAAACCTGGGCATGATAGTCTTTAAAGCCATACAACAAAATAAAGAAAAATAAAGTATAAAATCCTTAGATAATGTCCAGAAAAAATTCTGCATATAGTGATAAACTTTTGCTTTGTGACAGTGATTTGACAGTAGCATGATTTCTTACTCCTTTACTTGTATCATGAGCTGTCTTTTTCTTATTCATTTATAATAATGAGATTGACTTAAATATTTAAAGTGGTTCTCAGAAAGTCAAAAAGGTCACTGTCAATTATAGCCTTTGTTGAATTGTTATTTGCATGATTTAAATTAGTCAGACAAATGTCTTTTCATTAAAGATGTTTAAAGAAATCAGGGTGACTGGTTGAGTCCTTGTAATGAAAACAATTGATTCCTGGCAGTTTCTCTGCTGATGTTTCGACACTCATCAGACCATCTGGCCAGCACTGGTTGCATCTCAAGTCATCACCATTATCATCATCATCATCATCATCATATCATCATCATCATCACTACCACTGTCTCTGACACCACTGGACATTGATGTGTATTGTGAGGAAGGCATTGTGGTAATTTTTTTGAGATCTGTATGTAAAGTAAGTAGTCCCTGACCAACCGAAATATAGCGTGAAGGTAATGGTTGGCCCAAGTTCCATATAAACAGTCTATAAACCAATAAAACTTCAATTCTTAATAATGTAGAATTTTTTCCACTACCCATTTAAATTTGTCTTCGAATTTCATAAAATCGATATATAATTATCATAATGGTTATCTGTGTAAACAAAAAGAACCACTTGCATGTTTTTATAGTTTTCTGATGACAAACAGTTTGTCCCCAACCAGGAGCTCTTACCAAAATGAGAATAACAACTCAGAGGAATGTAATTATGACTATGACTCAGCTCATT
>NW_007734949.1:26271-28940 GCF_000696425.1 Galeopterus variegatus
TGAGGAAGGCATTGTGGTAATTTTTTTGAGATCTGTATGTAAAGTAAGTAGTCCCTGACCACCCGAAATATAGCGTGAAGGTAATGGTTGGCCCAAGTTCCATATAAACAGTCTATAAACCAATAAAACTTCAGTTCTTAATAATGTAGAATTTTTTCCACTACCCATTTAAATTTGTCTTCAAATTTCATAAAATCGATATATAATTATCATAATGGTTATCTGTGTAAACAAAAAGAACCACTTGCATGTTTTTATAGTTTTCTGATGACAAACAGTTTGTCCCCAACCAGGAGCTCTTACCAAAATGAGAATAACAACTCAGAGGAATGTAATTATGACTATGACTCAGCTCATTAAAATGGTTTTTAAAACTTCAGGCATTGTAATCCAAAGAAGCTGGATTCATAAGTAAAAATCCACTTGTTCAAATCCTTACTTAGTAGGTTTTCAAGGCAAGTTATTTAATTTCTCTGAGGCATAACTTCTGCATCTGTGAAATGGGGATAATAATACTACCTACTTTGTAGTTTTTTTTTTAGCCCAGCAAAATTGACATGTCTTATACATTTAAAATCCTGCTATATGGCCCCCAAAATATGCTTAATCAATGTTAGTCATTGATTTTGTTGTTTCTTAAATTTTTTTCCAGATGAAAATATGGGAGAACAAAAACACCACTTTATTCAAATAAGCCAAGTAGATTACTGGAGAGAATATGTGTGTGAGTATATATTCCTGGTATTTAATATTTATTAACAATTTCCAAATCAATTAGATAGGATACTGTTTCAGGCAATGTTTGGCACACTACAGGTATTAGATTTTTTTGGATTAATATAGAAAGAATGATTAGCCTTCAGGAACTAATGACTTCTGTATTGTTAGACTGGTAATATCAACTTCTTCCCTTCAGATTCTCAGTGACAGATCATATAATTGTAATAATATCCTGTTTGGTCTCCTCAGAAGCATACTATGAGATTTAACGAGAAAAAAATTAACATACTTCAAAAAATATAGCTAATAGCATAGCATTAATGTTTTGAATTAGTGTCCTTAGTTTTCCTCTAGTGCTACAACATAACAATCATTTATCCATAAGTATACTTTATTAAATTTGGCTACATTTTGTAGCCCTGCATTTTGTGCACTCTATTTTGCAGTGTGACTTTAAAAAATATTTCTTGCAACTCTCAAGATTTGGTACAGAAGTTATAGATCCTCCCATTCGTGAATCAGAATTGTTTAGCTTGCTAAAGTGGTAATTTCCTGATGAACAGAATAAGAAATTACTCTGTGAGGAATATTTTTGTATTTTTGCAAATCTACAAAGAAACCGTCCATTGTGTTACTCAGTGAACTTCTACAATAGCATATCCTTTAAACACTCATAGGAATATTTGTCTCTCTATAGGAGTTTAGAGGTTTTCTTTGCCAGATAAGGAGCTCAACATATCACCTCCGATTTTCCCCATACCTTAGGTACTTGGAGAGTGGTATGGACTGTATTGTGCTCCCCACTTCCCCCAATTCATATGTTGAAGCCCTAACCACTAATGTGACTGTATTTGGAGATTGGGTTTTTAAGGAACTAATTAAGATTACAAAAGGTCATAACAGAGGGCCCTAATCCGATAGGTCTGGTGTCTTTATAAGAAGAGAGACAGGGAACTCTTTCCCTCTCTCTCCTCTCTCTCTCTCTCTCTCTCTCTCTCTCTCCAGGTGCACACAAAAGAAAGGGCAGTACAGAGCAAGAAGGCAGAAGTTTGTAAGCCATGAAGAGAGCCTGCACCAGGAACTGAATTGGCCAGCACCTTGATCTGGGACTTCTAGCCTCCAGAACTATGAGAAAATAGGTTTCTGTCATAAGACTTCTAGTACATGGTTATTTTGTTATAGAAGGTTGAGCTAACTAATACAGATAGGTATTGTTAAGTGGAATTTACATCCCACCTCTGCTTCTTAGCACCTCATTTCTTTTTTCTAAATGCTATCACAGTTTACATCTATTTTCAGAAAAATGTCTTTTTTAATGACTGTTTGAACGGTATAAGAAACTTTGTAGGGGTGGGCAGAAGATTTTGTGTGTCCCTGAATCTTCCTTCTCTAATCTATAGGAGTAGTAACAATTCTCACATCATAGGGTGTTTGTGCAACTAGAGATACTAACTAAATCACTTAGTACCTGCGACATAGTAATATTATACTATGTTGGTATTTTAGCTATTGTTATTTGGTAAAAATAATTTAGTCGTGTCATCATTCTTAATAAATTCTATGATTGCATTTACAATTTAAGGATTTCTTATTAGACAAAATCTATTCTATACTAGTTTTTTATTGTTTGTTTTCTGTTTGATAATTTTTACACTAAAACTTCTGTTACGAATATGTGAGTGTAGATGATGCCATCCATCTACCAAACAAAAACGTACACATATTAGTCCCTGAGAGGAAGGATAGTTTTATGGTTAAGAATATAGACTTCGGAGCCAGAATGCCTAGATTTGAAAGTCATCTCTGCTATTTACTAGCTATGTGCACTTGGACTGCTTAACTTCCTGGTCTCAAACTTTTTAGTTTATAAAATAGAGATAACATTACTCACCTCTTTGGGAAGATTAAACAAATTAATATATTTAACATACTTTGAATAGTGCCTAACA
>NW_007734949.1:29509-31768 GCF_000696425.1 Galeopterus variegatus
TTTTTTTTTTTTTGCATACCTGGCTTTGGAAGACATTCACTTAATTTACTTCTGACTAAATCTCATTAAACTCAGTGAATAATGCACCATTAAAAAATGGTAGTTCCCTTTTGCAGGAGTTACTAAGTAAATGTATTTTACTGTGAAATAGAAGAAGAAAAATAAGAATAATTTTATTCTAATGCATTTCTATGATACTGCCAACTTATAATGTTTGCTAATGAATTATTCCAGAATAATGAAAAATACACAGCAAGAACCTTGGTCTTTGCCAAACTCTCAGGGAAAGCAATCTGAATTCTTTCTGTTCTGTGCAAGTATTCAGTATCAGGGCATGGGGTATGGCTCTGCCCTGTCTAACCCCAACTGAGGCTCTGTTCAAGTGCATTTTGTAAGTGTGATCTATGCTAGCCTTCCTTGATTATGTTTAATGAATTCCAGTCATCCCTTCAGCCTTAATGTTACTTACTGAAAAGAGAGTGACCTAATGGTTATAGTGAATTGTGTTTAATTGCACTTATTACAGCTCATGTGTAATTTGCAATTATTTAGGGGTTTTTATTGTTGTTATTGCTAATGTTGCCTAGGACAATTTAAAGAACAGACTGTGCCATGTGAAATGACATAAAATTGTCCAGATGTTATATTCCGTTCTGATGTGGGGATGGTGGGAGGTAAGAAAAGACCAGGGAGAAAGGAAAAATGTAAAGATAAGGCATTGATTTTTCAGTATTAATCAGGTCTGATGGGAAAAATAATACAGTTGTTTTCTACCTGCACATGTAATTAGAAGAAAATCACTAATTATAACACCCTATTTTAAAACATTGCAGTTTTTAAAACGTCATTTTTTTAGGCTTAAAAGATTATTATACATATGGAGATCTCACCACTGCCATACCATACCACAACTACCACCATTACCGCTGATGAATTTACTATCTTATGAAGAGATAAAATGAATGTTAAATTTACAGGACAATAGGGAACAAAATAAATACAATGTCACTGCTCTTAGAAGTACTTTAGCTATTAGTGATAGTCTTTTTCTTGTGAAGTGGTCAGATATCTTTAGAATGTGACTGAGAGACAAAGGGAAGAAAGACTTGCCACAATTATTATCTAACCTCTGAATAATTTTTGCATCTGTAGGGTAGTAGGACTTCTAGTCTGTTGAACTGAAAGGTAAGAAATACTGAAAGTTGTTAGTTATTTAAAAACCTGTGCATTTCTCAAGGTCCTTTCTAAAAGAATCTCTCAAGGATTCTCCAAAAATGCTAACAGTACTATCAAGTTTGACATTAGATTTGTTTTGCTTGTGATTCAGCTTTTCAAAAAGATAGATTCAACAATGGTGGTGGTGGCTCAGCATACAGCAAGCACATAGAGTGTGCATCAAACACATTTAGAATTAAATTGTTGACCAAAAGTAGTAAATGAAAGACCTGAAGTCTTGATATTAAACCACCACTGAACTGACATATATTTTTAGATATATGGTAATGTCACATTTTGGAAAATTCTTCTTACACTTGATTAAAATGAACTTCAGAATAACAAAAGGAAACGTCTTGTTAAATTCACTGTCAAAATGCATGACCAAATATTCCCACTGGGTTTTTTGTTTCATTCTAAATAAATTGGTAATAGATTATCATGATAGTACATATAAAATTTCAGAATAAATCAAAGAATATAAAAATTCCTAATACATTCATCTGCTGACAATGATCATCTAACATTTTTGTAGTTTTAATCTATCATAGAAAATATAATTTTACAAGTGTAAATGTAGAAAGCATCCCCAGCACTCGTGTATATGCTATAGAGCTAATTTTATTTTCCCTATATAGCTAGCCCTTGATTAACTAAGATTGTATTGAAAGCAGATATCCTGTCTTGCCTGATGCAATTTCTTAAAGCAGGAAGCAACTGTCCATTACACTTGAAGACATCCTACACCTTGTCTCCCCGATACATCTCTCAAAGCATCCTATGTTGCCTGGTACATCTCTCATAGCAGGAAGCAGCTGTCCATCACAATTGAAAACATTCTGTCTACCTGATACATTTACTTATATAAACCCCAGCACTCAGTCTATTGGGGAGGCAGTTAGGACTTTACTCTCTCTCTCCCAGTTGTTGTCTTCCAAAATAAAGTCTTTCCTTTAAGTTTTGTCTGGCAGGTATGACTGGCAATCCTATAACCGTGAGCACTTGGATACACATAGGTCAGTGATTTCCCCAGAAGTGGAATCC
>NW_007734949.1:32010-43456 GCF_000696425.1 Galeopterus variegatus
AAAGCAGATATCCTGTCTTGCCTGATGCAATTTCTTAAAGCAGGAAGCAACTGTCCATTACACTTGAAGACATCCTACACCTTGTCTCCCCGATACATCTCTCAAAGCATCCTATGTTGCCTGGTACATCTCTCATAGCAGGAAGCAGCTGTCCATCACAATTGAAAACATTCTGTCTACCTGATACATTTACTTATATAAACCCCAGCACTCAGTCTATTGGGGAGGCAGTTAGGACTTTACTCTCTCTCTCCCAGTTGTTGTCTTCCAAAATAAAGTCTTTCCTTTAAGTTTTGTCTGGCAGGTATGACTGGCAATCCTATAACCGTGAGCACTTGGATACACATAGGTCAGTGATTTCCCCAGAAGTGGAATCCGAAGGGACTTGTTTGTTACCACAAGTATATAAGATATTGACAAAACTGGAATAATACTGTGCTGTCTATATGCTGCTTTGATTTTTTCTCAAAAATACATTGCATATATTGCCTCATGTAGTTATTTTTTTCCCAAAATACCATTTTACAGGCCATAATAATTGATCATATGTACATAATTTTATTCAACCCTATATATATAGTTGAATATCTACATTTTAAATGATTGTTATTATGAAAAATGTCTTGATGAGCATTTTTACACATACTAGCAGATCTTGATTATTTTCTTAGAGTAGATTTTCCATGAGTGGATATAGTTATTTTGAAATGAATATATTTTTAAAGACAAATATACCTGAATGCTCCAATGTAGTTCAGGGGATGTGTTCTTAGATATGGGGCTTTATCTGAATAAAAGTTGTAGGGATCCTTATAGCATAGACCCCACAGATATCCCATGCTGGCAACTGATCTACCATTCTACATTTTTCAGGCCATACTCTCCCAACTTTCATTCATAGAATTATTGTTTGATCCTCCTGTGCTGTGTTTCAAATGTGATGTGCTTCAAAATGTCAAAAGAATTCTTGCCAACTCTATCTGCTTGCTAGTTTGTATCTTCTGCTTTCTCCCTCATTTTTTGGAAGATGTCAGAGTCACTCTTTAGCTTAATTAACATGAACATTTATAGATTTATACATGTTATTTCTTTGTACTACCTATTTTTAGAGTTGTATCAATCAAAATGGGAGAAAATGAAGTAAATTCAGAATGAAAGGCCACAATAAAGTAAATATCCCAAATTTCAGATTACATGCAACTCAGGATAGATTAATACAGAACACTGGGGACAACAGTATTTGTGGTGTTCTAATATTCATTGGATAAAAGTACATAGTGATGTCTGTCTTGCTAACTCTTATTGGCTCAGAGCATGTGGTAGCATCCAAACCGTAAACATAAGTGTACATTAAGATTATGCTACCAAGGATGTATCTACATCTACCTATTTATCTATCTATCTCTCCCCTTTTTAAGAAAAATACTTCAGACAAAATTATGATTATAAATTCATATTGTGAGGGTTAGCACTAAAGCATGCCTGCATTCCCAGAATGCTTTGCACAAAGTACTTGCCTTCATTTTTATCAGTAACATGTGAGGGATTATCCCACTGAGCTCTTGCAAAAATTATGTATTATGGTTCATTTTGTTTTGTTCTGTTTGTTTCAATTTGAAGGGTAAAAAAATGTAAAAATTAAAACATAAAAAGCATTTTCCTAATGACTATTGGGAGAAGTTAATATTTTTCATGTTTATTAGCTATTTGAACATCTTCATGTATGATTGATCTATTTGTGGCTTTGCTTATTGTTTGTTCATGTACTAATTAAAATTTTATTAAAGTGTGTAGTGTAAGTAAGGCTTATCAAAAATTAAGTATGCTAATACAATGTATATTTTCAAGTCTTATTTTTAAAATTTTGCTTATAGTATAAGAATAAATACATATTATAGATTGCTTTTTAGTGAAATTTGTGGAATGCTTAATGATATACTTTAGAAGAAACTTCCATAGCCTGAGAATAAGTATACTATCATATAAACTTGCTTTTATTATTTTTCTTGCTTTTAAGGTGCAAGGGTCTGTCTTCCCATTTAGCCTTTCCCTCCCCACTGTCAATGAGATACTCTTCACATGTGAAAGTTGGTCAGATACCAGCTTTATATTCGATGTGTTACTTGTTGTCCTTCCCCCATTTTTTAAGGGAATTGTCAAAGATAATAAATAAATTGTATATTGAGCACTTATTATGAGAAAGCTTTATGGATTTCAGTACCATCTCTCATAAAGTTTGAAAAGTAGAAGGTATGGATGGTTTTCTTAAGTAATTAAGGTGGAGTAAGTCAATTGTTTCTAAAATTTTCATTTCAATAACATGTTTGAACTCACCAACTTTAGACTTCTTTATATTTGTTTAAAAATTTCTTTCTTTCTTTTTTTTTTAAGTTTCATGATCATTTTTATGCATTTATTAAATGTGTTCCCAGAAGTGAAGACATTAACTTCATTTTGCTGCTCACATTGTGGACAAGACGTTTGTTTACAGGTCTGATGATGAAATCAGTATTTCAAACTGAGGCAGTCATCATGTTTGTTTTTCCATACCAAATGCATTGATAAATTTTATGCAATTAGAGAAAATGTCTGTTTGTATTGGGCATGGCTACTAAAAGACAAATTAGAATTCTGTACCTAAACCTTTTGAACCTCCTCAGAGACCAGCTCAAATGCCTGACATAGCCAGTGAGTATAATTAAAACTTCTTTGTAAGAACTGGTCCACTAACAATATGATATTGGGGAAAAAATAAAGCCATACTTGTATTCAGTACCACAGAGTTGCAATCAACTTAGTCTTTCTTAAAAAGGTATGAATCCACATGAAAAGCAAGGAAATTCATATGCCATAATTAACACTCAAATGGGAGAGAAACCAAGTCAGTAGTAAAAATAAATGGTTAAGAATGTCGTAAACTAACATTATTAATTTTGATTTTCTAATTTGAAGTTTAGGTGAAAATATGTTTAGGATTTATTTTATAAAATATGTAAGAGTTGATTTATAATCGTTATCATTAAAAGAATCAAATCTGTCAATATTTTATTTCCCTCCATAGTAGAATATCTCTCATGATGTTAGATTCTCTGGTCTTTGAATTCAGGTGTAGGTTCTAGCCAATAGATTTATGCTGAAATTGTAGAAAATTCCAGTGAAACTACCTCTACCTAGACTATGTTCAGAAAAATGAACTTTCTAAAGAAGTGAATTTGGAGACATTTAGAAATAGAAAAATATTTAGAAGGACATTTGGCACTACAAGTTAAAATTGGTTTTATTATATTTTCTTTACAGCCAAGAAATGTAAGTTCTTAGGTAAGATCTTCTGTCATTATATATTAATGGGAATTCTGTGCTCAATGAAATAAATAAAAGTATATCCCTCCTACTTCCATGTGCTTTCTATTCAGCATTTTATTTTCCTGTCAATTAGAAGTGTTTTAAGTTTGTTTCAGTACTTTAAAGTAGTAATAGTTTTAAAACATCAATAATCCTTAAAAAATTGAAATTATAGACTATCATCTTCACATATGCTTTACATATGTGCATGCACACACACACACACAGGGCTGACTCCTTAGATACAAAGAAAAGAAACATATATAGAAAGAGTAGAACTTTATGATATAGGTTTGAATGTATGCAAATTGAAAACATCATGCCTAGATTTTGAGCTTAATGGCATGAAGGATGATGATACTAATGAAAGAAATGGAAATTCCAGATATTTGTAAGAAGTGATTAGAAAATAACAGTCGACCATCAGTGTAGTTGCCGTCACATGTCATCTGATACATGATTTTTTTCAACTCTCCTATTGCTTTTGGGATGGTGAGTTGCCTAGGAGAATTGGGGAGGGGGTGCTCAGCTTGAAATAAGAGAAACATTATAAACCAAACAACTTTTTAATCCACTCCATCAATGGTAGGGAAGTCCTTCAAGTGTCTCAGATTTACGTGATGATACTGGTACTAACTCTCCACCTCTCTTGCATTCATGGCCTCATCTCCTGTTCCCACATGGCATTTAAACTAAATCCTTGATGATCCTGAGAAAGGTAAACCTCCCTGGGGGGTTGCTGCAGCACTGGTTGATTGCTCTCTGTTTGGGTTTCCTCTAATTCGGGGCCCCTGGAACTTTTCTTCATGAAATCTCACCTATTCATTTTAAGGATGTTTGTTATATTTTACTCAGCTTTTCTAGGTTTTTATTATTTTATTTTAATTTTATATTAAAATATTAATTATTTTATTTATAATTGACACACAATACCTTTACATATTTATGGGGTACAGTGGTGAAATTTCAATGCATATACACATTGAACAAATCAGGGTAATTATCATATCTATCATTTTAAACATTTATCATTTCTTTTTGGTGATAACATTCAAAATCTTCTATTTTTGTCTTCTTTTTATTTTATTTTTGCATCACAAAGAATTATAGGTTATCTTTTTCCTACAATGCCAGAAATGGAATGTCTTTGGCCACTACTTCCTCAGTTCATCCATTTCAGTATGTGGAGTACTGGTTTGGCCACATTGCTTCTACAGAATCTGAACTATATTTTATTTATTTATTTTTAAAGTATGTGGCTCTGCATTTGAGCATCAGCACAGAATGCCTGGAATACAGGTTCTTGCTAGAGAATATAACCTTGTATTATTTTTGCCCACTTGGAAGAAACAACATTCTAGAATAAACACATGAAAAGTAATCCAGTGTTATCAAGACTCAAAAAGTTATACCATCAGAGAGTACAGATTTGAAACTCATTGTTTCAACTTTTACTTTTTTTACTACATTTGATTTTGAGATCATGTTCTTGAATTGCTTTGGTGGAAGCTACAAGAACAGCTGTATGGAATTTTTTATTCTTTGTATTATAGGATGGGTGTTGAGGTTATTTTCCACAAGACCATTGGGTATGTCTTTTATGAGTGTTAAAGAGAAATGCATCTCAGAATCCCATGCCAGGCAAATTTTCACTTTTGCTGAGCAGTTAGTTTGTTGTTGTATCATGGGTAGTATGAATCTTATAAGTGATCATGTTTTCCTTATTCATTTCTCATAAGAAAGTTCAACTTATTTAATTTTTTATACCTTATAAAATGCATTTCTGCACTACAAAAATTTCTCTTGTATGTTATAAATGCAGCTTTATTTTTTCTTTAAATATATTATTTTATTAATATTTGAAAATATTCATATCTGTAAATAATCTCAAATACTGCATGACATAGAGTATATGTAAATAAATTAAAATAGTGGCATTATATAATATCACAAATCTGAGTTTGACACAAAATTGTACTTCAAATCAAATCTTCTCTCCACCCAGAAATCCTCTCCATGAAGGTATTACAAAGTAAAAAAACACTATTATTATTGAACAAGCATTAAACCAGAATGCAGGCAATCTAAGAGATTGCAAAGACATAAAGAAATCTCAACACCTTATATAACCAAGCAGATACATCCCGTAACATACATGTTTCAAGGTAAGCAATAGCTAGTTTTCAAGTAGGAGGGCATAACAGCACCCTTTGTCACACAAAATTCATTTTAACTTTACCTGATAATTTGGATGAACATCTGTGGTAGCTAATTGGTTTCATCTGGAGGTAAAATGAACTTCTCATATGTTTATGAGAGGAGGTAGTTTTGCAACTTGGAGCAAGGTGCCAACTGAAGTAAGTCTCCTACCCTCCCAAAGAAACAGGGAGACAGAAGTCTTTGAGAAGACATTATTGTTCCATAAAACTGACAAAAGGTCTAGCTGGTCTTCCAAAGAATATAGACACATTTCAAAGAGAGGAGAAAGCACTTACAAGTTTGCTAAGGTAAAGACTAAGAAAAAGGTCGAGAGAAAAGTCTCTTCCCTTGTTTTCAGCAAGTAGATTAAGCCTCTTATTTTTAATTTGTATTTTCCCTTACAAGTTCTTAATAAATACATTAAAATAATGAAATTAAAATACATATTTCAGTTAGAATGACACAATATCTGATTTCAGATACCTTCACTGTATTATTCATAAAAGTAATAAAATGATCCTTAAGTTGTCTGGAAAATTGGACACAGTTTTCACTTGCAAATAAGAACATAAAATACATATTTCAGTTAGAATGACACAATATCTGATTTCAGATACCTTCACTGTATTATTCATAAAAATAATAAAATGATCCTTAAGTTGTCTGGAAAATTGGACACAGTTTTCACTTGCAAATAAGAACATAATCAGTTGGTTAGGCCCCAGGCCAATCCGAAGATGATCTAATCTAAAACTTGAATGAATTACACCAATAGCCCAAGTTCTGGTTCCTATTAGCAGAAACAAATGCTATGTGGCCAGGTGACATGGAAAGAAAACCTCCTCCTTTTTTCCTAGACATAGGACTGAACTTGAAGGCATGACAAATAGAAGTCATCGGTTTACTGCTGTTTCTTTTTCTGTGTCACTCTCTCACTTCTTTGCCTCATTCCAGCACCCTACATCATGTAGTTGCCCGAGGTCATATTCTATAAAACTCGATGTGTGCCCTAGTATTTTCCTTTTATTCAGTATACATAATATCTAAATTTACTTGCTGTTCTTCTCTGTGTTAAATCTTTCCCACTTTTTCTGTGCTCCTATCTCAATTAAGTATGAGAAGAAATGCAACCTGATTGGAAAACTGAAATACATGTGTGCATGGCTGAAAAAGATCTATAACCTTCCAAGACATAATTTTATTTTCAGCTGAATGGTTTCTTACACCAACAGAATCCTCGACTTAAAAAATGTAGAAGTATATAAAGGATACAAATAGTTCAAGCTAAGTGTCAGAAAATATTGTGGATGCAGTGATGTTACTATGAAGATATGCTAGTTCTATTTGGTGTTTTGTCTTGGCATAAATTTATCTAAGTTATTCTTGATTTCTGTGACTTATGGGCATGTATAGGTTTCTTCACCCCCTGTACCTGAAAACACACATTTGTGTTCAGTGTTGCTTGTTGGTTTGTTAGTTTCACTGTGGCTGCAATGCAAGGGCACAAGGTTTGTGCAGGAGAGCTGGGAGGAAGGAGCTGGCAGAGCAGAAGTGCTTGTGTGTATGAGTGGTCCTCAGTAGGTGACTCTAAGTAAATGACTCATCAAACACATACTCAAGAAAATGAGTTTTTCTACCCAAACATGAGGAAACCCTGAGACTTTTTTTTCCCAGAAAAATTAAATATAGTTTATCTCTGTCAAAATTAATTTAATTGAAGAATAGAAAACACTTCCCTTCAATTTCACTTTAGAGTACAAAAAATGGGAACTGCTTTCCTTTGTAATTGTCTTTATCACTCATGTTGCAATTAGTTTAGCCTTATCCACCTCTCCCTTATTACAAGCGGTTATATTGCAAAACAGAGAGAAAAGAGCACTCATGTGTTGAAAAAATTATTATGTATGAAATTAACTGTCTAAATAGAAATTCTCCTTTGTTTTAATGAAAAAAGCTGAGGTTTCTCTTATAAGTAAGAGGAAAAATGTTCCTGAGCTTTTTGAAGACATATCAGGATTTAAGACTTTATTTCATTGACATGAAAAATATTGTGGTGATGGAGAAATAGAAAAATAAGCACAGGCTAATGAAGGATATGTTTTTCACCTTATCCATTGACACCACAGGTTTTTTTTATACATATTAGATGTTATATAATGAAAATTTAATTATGACATAATTTATTTCACTGGTTTAGATGTATGCAGTTTTGTTATTTATAGCTTTAATTGAAATCTATATATTGAGACTTTCATCTGCATGAAAACTAGCCTTTTTTAGTATAAACAATGTGTATGGAAGTATACGTTTTCTACTTAGCTTACTTTCAACTCTTCATTAGGGTCCTTTAAAAAGATATGCTTGAAGATAAATACCAGAAAAAGGAAATTTTTCATATGTATGAACTAATCTGTGTCTTTATAAGTTGCATTTTATGTGAAATTAGGTATTTTATGTAAAATGCACAGTGAATTTTTACCTCCAACAAGTGGTTTATACAATTCAGTAAAAGTTTTATGCCTTCCCACTTCCTCTAGAACATCTTTTATATCCATTAATAATAATATAATAAAATAATAATAGGAACTCCTTATTAAGATATTTTGATGAGCAAGACACATTACAGCTTTTTCTACATATCATCAAAGGCAAACATTTGAGGTGGATGTCCTCTCTGTTCAGGGATAAGAAAAACTGCAACATAGGGAGATTTAGTCATTCAAGCAGGGGGACAGAGCTAGAAAGGGACGAACCCTGAATTTGAAGACCCATCTGGTAACTTCAAGGACATTATGTTGTCCTGCTTCCCAGAGGCTAGAGCATCTAGCATGCATCTGGGATGATTTTCATCCAGAGAAAAAATACTGAAGAGGCTGAACTAGGATTAATGGGTAGCAGACGATCAGTAGAGAAACTAGGGAGCAGGGTTTGAATTTTATATACCATACAGTCAGGACATTATAGAAAATACTCACTTTCTTTAGCTTTCTCTTGTTTTGCTAAAGACAAAACATTCTAACAGGTAAATAGTCATTTATCCCTTTTTTATTCATTCAGATGAAATGGTCAGTCTGTTGAAGACCCTGTGACCCAGGAAGGTAGAGAGATGAATGGCAGACTTGGGCCCCATTGCCAAGGAAATTTGAAAATGTGTGCCCCACCTCTATCATACTGTTGCAATTTAGGGAAAAATCAAAGAAAAAGAAATGATATTTATGTATTAGGATATTTTCTTGTGGGATTATTTATAATAAGAAATCTGAAATCTGGACATAAACTAAAACCCAACAACAGAATAAAATCAAGTAAATTATGATTTATTTATATGATGAAAATTGGATAGCGATTATATTTGCAGGAAAATCCTCAAGGTAAAATGTTATTGAAAAAGCAATAAAAATTTTATCCTTGGTATATTCCCAATTCTGATAAAACGGTGTATATGTGTGTGTGTGTTTGTATATATATATATATGTATTATATATTGTTTATTACATATATGTTATTACATATATTTATTTATTTATATGCATTTATATATGTAAAACCAGAAGACAATATAGGGAAAAAACCAATTATTGATTGTGAAATTGAAAGTTCTTTTAAAATATATTTCTCTTTTGCCTACTTTTTCCAATCATAGTCAAGGATCACTTATCCGGAAGAAAATTAAATGTAATTTTAAAAGAGAATTACATTGAAATATTCATTTAAAAACACTAAGTAGATAGCATTATGTGGATTGATTTTAATATTTTCTAGTGGAAAATACAGTTTATAGAGTCTTCAGGTTTTTCTATATAAATGATCATGTCATCTGCAAATAGTGACAATTTGACTTCATTTTTTCTAGTCAGGATGACCTTTATTTCTTTCTCTAGCTTGATTGCTCTGCCTAGTAGAGAAAGAGTGGGCATCCTTGTCTTGTTCCTGATTTTAGGTAAAAGCTTTCAACTTTTTCCCATTCAGGATGATATTGGTGGTGGGATTTTTACATATGGCTTTTATTGTATTTAGATACTTTCCTTCTATACCTAATTTGCTGAGAGTCTTTATCATGAAGAGATGTTGAATTTTGTCACATGCTTTTTCAGCATCTATCAAGGTAATCATATGTTTTTTGTCCTCAATTTTGTTGATGTGGTGTATCACATGTATTGACTTGTGTATGTTCAACTATCCTCCCTGGGATGAATCCCATTTGATCGTGATGTATGATTTTTTGATGTATTTCTGTATTCTACTTGCTAATATTTTATTGAAGATTTTTGTGTCTATGTTCATGAAGGATACTGGCTTATACTTATCTTTTATGTTGTATTTATGTCTGGTTTTGGTATTGGGGTAATGTTGGCCTCATAGAATGAGTTTGGGAAAATGGCCTCTGTTTCAATTTTTGGAATAGTATGAAGAGAATTGGTATTAATTCCTCTTTAAAGGTTTGGTAGAATTCAGCAGCAATGCCACCTAGTCCTGAACTTTTCTTTGTTGGGAGACCACTTCAATCTCATTACTGTTTATTGGTCTCTTCAGGTTTTCTATTTCTTCTTGGTTTGGTTTTGGTACTTTGTATGGGTTCAGAAATTTGTCCATTTCCTCCAGATTTTCAAATTTGTTGGCATGGAGTTGTTTATAGTAGTTCTAATGATTCTTTGTATTTCTGTGGAATCGGTTGTAATGTATCCTTATTCATTTCTAGTTTTTGTTGTTTTAGTCTTCTCTCTCCTTTTTTTTAGTTAGCCTAGCTAATGGTTTGTCTATTTTGTTTATCTTCTTGAAGAACCACTTTTTGTTTCAGTGATCTTTTATATTGTTTTTTGGGTTTCCATTTCTTTTACTTTTGCTCTGACTTTAATTATTTCTTTCTGTCTACTAACTTTGGGATTGGACTGTTCATGTTTTCTAGTTCTTTGAGGTGTAGCATTAGGTTGTTTACTTGCAATCTTTCTATTCTTTTGATGTAAGTGTTTATTGTGATAAACTTTCCTCTTAGTACTCATCTGCATTATCTCAAAGGTTTTGGTATGATGTGTCTTTATTTTCATGACTTTCACAAAATTTTTTTATTTCCTGTTTAATATTTTCTTGGACCCATATGTCATTCCAGAGCATGTTGTTTAATTTTCATGCGTTTATATAGTTTCCAGAGTTCCACTTATTGATTTCTAGTTTTAATCCACTGTGGTCAGAAAAGATACTTGTAATAATTTCGAGGTTTAAAAATTTGTTGAGGTTTGATTTGTAACCTAACATGTGCTCCATCCTGGAAAATGTTCAATGTGCTGATGAGAAGACTGTGTATTTTGTTATTGTTGGATGAAATGTTCTGTAGATGTCTGCCAATTCCAATTGATCTAAAGTGTGTTTTATTTTTCCACTTATAATTTTTTTTTATTTTGTCAATATACAATGTGGTTGATTATTATGACCCATCAACGAAACCTCCCTCCCACTTCCCTCTCCCCCCTCCCACCCAAGAATGTCCTTTCCATTTGCTTGTTGTAACACCTTCAAAGAAATTGTAGTTGTTGTATCTTCTCCCCCCCCAGTTTATTTTTTTTGTGTGTGTGTGTGTATGTGTGTGAGTGAATTTATTTGTGTATTTTTAGCTCCCACCAATAAATGAGAACATCTGGTATTTCTTTTTCTCTGCCTGACTCGTTTCACTTAATATTATTCTCTCAAGGTCCATCCATGTTGCTGCAAATGGCAGTATTTCATTCGTTTTTAAAGCTGAGTAGTATTCCATTGTGTAGATAAACCACATTTTCTGTATCCACTCATCTGATGATGGACATTTGGGTTGGTTCCAACGCTTGGCTACTGTAAAGGGTGCTGCAATGAACATTGGGGAACAGGTATACCTTTGACTTGATGATTTCCATTCCTTTGGGTATATTCCCAG
>NW_007734949.1:44051-80325 GCF_000696425.1 Galeopterus variegatus
GATATCTATAGAACATTCCATCCAACTACCTCAGAATATTCATTCTTCTCATCAGCACGTGGATCATTCTCCAGGATAGATCACATATTAGGACACAAATCAAGTCTCACCAAATTCAAAAAAATTGGAATTATCCCGTGTATTTTCTCAGACCATAATGGATTAAAACTAGAAATCAATAATAAACAAAATTCTGGAAAGTATACAAACACATGGAAATTAAACAGCATTCTACTTAATGATACATGGGTCCAAGAAGAAATCAAGCAGGAAATAAAAAAATTTATTGAAACTAATGAAAATAATGATACATCATACCAAAACTTGTGGGATACAGCAAAGGCAGTACTTAGGGGGAAATTTATTGCATTAAATGCCTACCTCAGAAAAATGGAAAGTTGGCAAGTGAACAATCTAATAATGCGCCTTAAAGAACTAGAAAAACAAGAACAATCCAATCCTAACGTTAGCAGAAGGAAAGAAATCATCAAGATCAGAGCAGAACTTAATGAAATTGAATCCCAAAAAACAATACAAAAGATCAACGAATCAAAAAGTTGGTTTTTTGAAAAGATAAATAAAATCGACAAACCACTTGCATGGCTAACAAAAAAAAGAAGAGAGAAGATTCAAATAACAAAAATTAGAAATGAAAAAGGTGATATTACAACTGACCCAAATGAAATACAAGGAATCATCCGAGACTACTATAAACAGCTATACGCCAACAAGTTCGAAAATCTGGAGGAAATGGATAAATTTCTGGACTCACACAAGCTTCCAAAACTAAACCAAGAAGATATAGAAAACCTGAACAGGTCAATAACAATAAAGGAGATTGAAGCTGTTATCAGAAAGCTCCCAACAAAGAAAAGCCCAGGACCAGACGGATTCACAGCAGAATTTTACCAAACATTCAAAGAGGAATTGACACCGATTCTTTACAAACTATTCCAAAAGATTGAAACAGATGCAAATCTCCCAAACTCATTCTATGAAGGAAACATCATCTTGATACTAAAGTGTGGTTTAAATCCTGTGTTTTCCTGTTGATTATTTTGCCTGGATGTCCTGTCCAGTGTTGAGAGAAGGTAGTTTTAGTCCCTGAACATTATCATATTTGAGTCTATCTCTTTCTTTAGGTCTCAGTAGTGTTTGCTTTATATATCTGGGTGCACGTAAATTATGATTGTTATATTTTCTTGCTGGATAGATCCCTTTATCACTACAAAGTGATCTTTTTTGTCTCTTTTTATGGTTCTTGGTTTAAAGTCTATTTTATTCAATATAAGAATAGCTGCTTCTCCTCATTTTTGGTGTCCATCAGGATAGTATATATTTTTCCATCCTTTCACTCTTAGTCTGTGTGTGTTTTTACAGGTGAGGTAAGTCTCTCGAAGACAGAATATACATGGTCTAGCTTTATAATCCAGTCAGTCAGTCTGTGTCTTTTGAGTGAGGAGTTTAATCCAATTACACTAAGGGTTAGTATTGAAAGGCACTGACTTACTCCTGGTATTATACCAATTTCTGTTTGGATATTTTAAATGAAGTATTGAAAGGCACTGACTTACTCCTGGTATTATACCAATTTCTGTTTGGATATTTTAAATGTCCTTTGTTCCTTTCTTCCCCTTTCATTGTTTGTCTTCTGTGTTTGTTGGTTTTTACAGGTAGTTAGATAAAGCTTCTTGCTATTTCTTATTTGCATTATTGCTCTATTAATGGTTTTTTTTTCTTGTGTATTCATGGTAGTGATTATTATTTTTCAGATTCCAGATACAGTTTTTCCTTGAGAGGATTTCTTGTAGAGCTGGTCATGTGGTGGTATACTCCCGCAGTTTTTGTATATCTGGGAAATATACTTGGGAAATATACTATTTCTCCATCACTTATAAACTATAGCCTTGATGGGTATAGTATTCTCGGCTGGCAGTATTTTTCTTTTTGTGTTTTAAATATATTATCCTTTTCTCTTCTCATTTTTGGAGTTTCTGTTGAGAAGTTTGTTGTTAGTCTGATGGAAGCTCCTTTGATAAATGATTTCAGTAAAGTTGCAGGATACAAAATCAACATGTGAAAAATCAGTAGTATTTTTATACTCCAATGATGAAGTAACAGAAAAAGAAATCAAGAAAGCAAGCCCATTTACAATAGTCACCAAAATAAATAAATAAATAAATACTTAGGAGTAAAGTTAACCAAAGATGTGAAATATCTCTATGAGAACTTCAAATCATTGTTGAAAGAAATTAAAGAGGACATCAAAAGATGGAAAGATATTCTATGTTCTTGGACTGGAAGAATTAATTTTGTGAAAATGTCAATACTACCTAAAGTGATATACAGATTCAATGCAATCCCCATCAAAATATCAATGACATTCTTCACAGAAATAGAAAAAAACAATCCTAATATGCACGTGGAACAACAAATGACCCCAAATAGCCAAAGCAATCTTGGGGAAAAAAAAAAAACAAATAAAGCCAGAGGCATACCAAATTATACTACAAAGCTATAGCAACTAAAACAGCATGGTAGTAGCATAAAAACAGATGCACAGACCAATGGAACAGAATAGAACCCATAAATCATCCATATACTTACAGCCAACTGATCTTTGACAAAGGCACCAATAACATATATTGGGGAACAGCCTGGCTCTTCAATAAATGGTGCTAGGAAAACTGGACATCCCATATATAGAAGAATGAAACTAGACCCATACCGCTTATCAAATACCAAAATCAACTGAAAGTGGATTAAAGACTTAAATATAAATCCTGAAACTATAAAACTCCTAAAAGAAAACACAGGGCAAACACTTCAGGAAGTAGGACTGGGCAAAATCTTTATGAATGCAACCCCCCAAACACAGGCAACAAAAGGAAAAACAAACAAATGGGATTACATCAAACTGAAAATTTTCTGAACAGAAAAAGAAACAGTGAAAAGAGTGGTAGAAAATATTTGAAAACTATGCATCCAACAAAGGATTAATATCCAGAACATACAAGGAACTCAAACAACTTCAAAGTGAAAAAAACCCTATAATCTGATTTAAAAATGGGCAAAGGAGCTAAATAGTCATTTCTCAGAGCAAGATGTATGAATGGACACCAGACACATGAAAAAAAAAAAGGCTCATCATCACTCAGCATCAGGGAAATGCAAATCAAAACCACTTTGAGATGTCATTCACTCCAGTTTGACTGGCTATTATCAAAAAGACAGCAAATAACAAATACTGGCAAGGATGTAGAGAAAGGGAATTCCTCCTACATTGTTGGTGGGACTGTAAACTGTTGTAGCCGTTATGGAAAATGGTATGGAGTTCCCTCAGACAACTACAGATAGAACCGTCATATGATCCAGCAATCCCACTTCTGGGGATATACCAAAAGGAATGGAAATCACCATGTCAAAGTGATATTTGGACTCCCACAATTACTGCAGTTCTGTTTACAATAGGCAAGAGTTGGAACCAACATAAATGTTCATTGTCAGATGACTGGATAAGGAAAATGTGATATATTTACACAGTTGAATACTATAATGCAATAAGAAAGAATGAAATTCTGCCATTCGTAGCAACATGGATGAGCTTGGAGAAAATTATTTTAAGTGAAATAAGCCAGGCACAGAAAGAGAAATACTGCGTATCTTCACTTCTAAGTGGGAGCTACAAAACAAACAACAACAAAAACAAATAAAGAAGAAAAAGATACTGCAATCGCAATAATATACTGAACGTTCAAAAGAAAATTACATGACTGAGGTTATCAGAGGTGAAAAAGGAGGAGGGGGAAGGTGGAAAGGGAGGGATTGATAAAGGGCCACAGAATCGATTACATTGTATAATGTTGAAGATACTAATTATCCTGATTTGAATATCACATCTTGAACACAGGTAATGATATTCGATGCTGTACCCCACAGATATGTACAATCAACTATGTTACAATAAAAATATATTGAAATTGTTTAATCAAAAAAAGGAAAATACAGTTCAATTTTACATATAGCAGGCATGAGAAAGTCACTTTAATGGTTTTCACTGGACACTTAAAACTTACTTTTACCTACAACGTGCAAACCACTGTGCTAGGTGATACAGAGAGAAGATCATAGAAGGATGTTGCACCTGGTCAGTGTCCATAGAGTAGTGATGCTCAATCAAAAATTGAGGGAGACATGCTTGAAGAGACAGCGGTGCAAGGAAAGAAGGAATGAAAGCAGGAAGATAGGGAAAAAAGAAAATATAATACAGAGCTTAATATATAAACAGGAATATATAGGTAAAAGACAATAGACACTATAATTGAAATATAAACAGAAAGGTAAATGTTGGTTACAGCTTAGTTGTCAGATAATCTGTATGGACCATTTTAGGAATAACGGGTCTAACGTCAGCAGAGACAAATAGGAGAATGAGTGTTTCAGGCAATACATTGGAAAACACAATGTGATTTCAAACATTGCAAGTCTTGATCTATTTGCCACGTTTTGACTTCTAGACTTGACCACATTCTCTCATATCAGACATAATAATTTTATGCATAAATGAGAATATATTTTGTTCCCTATAGCAATTCAATGTCTTGCTATTATACCTGTAATAAAATACAAAATCCTTCCTCTGGCCAATAAGACCCTACACGATTCAGCCCTTTGTAACCTCGCCTTTCTTATTTGCAGCTGTACTCTTTCTCTGTACTCCAAATACACTGACTTTCATTTCCTCAAATTTAAGAGCTTTGGTGTAGTTTCTATCTTTGCCTGTAGTACTGTACCTCGTGCTCTCCGTTTGGCTGTCTCCTTATTTTTGTTTAATTCTAATTATTGTTCAGCTTAATGTTTACCCCCTTAGAAAGCCTATGTCTGACCACTTTCATGGCACTTTACCATTTGTTGTCATTGTATTTGTTCACTTGCTTGTTGATTTATTAGCTGATTAAAAGGTTCATTGCTTGACAGTCTTTCCCAGTAGAATTTGAGCTTCATAAACGCAGCATCATCTGTCTAAATCAACATTTAGTTCAATGTAGTCACATAGTAGGGGTTCAGATGATATTGGATCACTTATTAAGCATTGTATAACAAATGAGGACTTAGAGTAGAAAGAGGTTTTAGCTTTCTGTCCAGTGAGGAATTGAGCTCCTTATTAGAAACTGACACTGAAAATCGAAATGAGGGAGAAGATTTCAGAGAAGCCACTAAGATAATACCCAGAAGGTTCAGCAATGATTGCCTGAAAGAGAAAAGGCAGAGATTACACTGTCATTTATAGTCACAAAAAGGACAGTGGTTCTGCCTGTAATAAAGACAGAACTCACATGAGGATGAGCAAGTTTAACTTATGAAGTTGATGGCTGCTTTTCCGTTTTATGTCAAAATCGAGATTCTGGCAGAAAAGCCAGTTAGCGATATCCACCAGTGTTTGAAATGAGGAAGCATATGCTCAGGAAGGTGCTTAATTTAGATAACAATTTGGGATTGAATGTCAAAAAAGTAAAATAACCCTAAAGGTAGTTACTGTAGTTTAATGTGACTTTACTAGAGTTCAAGAAATACTACCACTGGGTTGTAGGTAACTATAGGCTTATGATATTTCTTATCCAATTGACTCAGACTCTATATAAATTATATGCATTAATGTATATACATTTGAAAATATCACTCTTTTGAAATAACTTTTGTATTTGCTTTGGCAGGACATTTTGGGAAACTGAAATGTTTATGTTAGCTATTCCTAAAATTTTGGGCTTCAGCTAGATTTGGTTTAATGCCACACATATCATCTTTCTTATTCCCCATTGCCAATCTACAGATAAATGCACTACTCTTCACAACTGTTCAAAAGCTGAAAATACCACTTGCCAAAGTAATGCATGAAGCCAACAGACTAAAGATGTTAGGTCATGCGTTAATCATAAGGAAGAGGCATATATTAATATTAAAATTAGTAAAAGGTGGGTGCCATTAGGGCAAAATTGAGATCAATAACATCAGTGTACTTCAGACTACAGTAAGAATCTGAGGGTTAGGTTGGCTGTGATTGCTGGGTTCTGAAGAATATCAGCTTCAGCAAGAAAATTCTATGTATTTTGAATGTTCTTACAACTCGGAAAAGTCCATGTTTCTTGTATAGTACAGTTCTGCATCCTGTTGAGAAAGGCTGTTAAAGATAGAGGGTCCCAGAAAGAACAGTTTAAAGAGGGAATTATGGCAGGAAGGGAAGGAATAAAGGACTGGGAATTTGCGGAAGACCTCCTAGTTACACCAGTTTTGCCAAAAATAGATATACTATAAGTGTTTGGTGCATACAGATTGAAAGTGATGTTTGTGTGGTTTTCCTAACACAGAATTATCTTTTGTGGAGCCAGGTGCTGGAGGAATAAAGGACTGGGAATTTGCGGAAGACCTCCTAGTTCACGGGTAATCCATTTACACCAGTTTTGCCAAAAATAGATATACTATAAGTGTTTGGTGCACACAGAGTTGAAAGTGATGTTTGTGTGGTTTTCCTAACACAGAATTATCTTTTGTGGAGCCAGGTGCTGTAGGGCACATGCTCACATTTATTAATAGCATGTAACTCATTTGGATTTGAGGAAAATCACATTTTTCTCTCCTTCCCTTTTAGACTTACAAATTCAGGTCCAGAAGAATGTTCTTTTTTATATTCTGTGCTTGCTGATATGCATAAACAGATCATGTGCTGCCTTTATCCTCTATCTGATTTTATTTATAACAAAAATTCAGTTAAGTAAATGTGGTTTGTTTGCCCTATCATTACTGTGAAGTCCTTTCTGCTCTGAGACTGTTAAGATAATTTTTTCTTAATGAGTCTTTCCTAGTATAACTACTATATCTCTTCTGTATGCCTGAATACCTTCATTTTTTTTTCCCCTTTGAACTCACAACTCTAGGGGTTGGAAACTCAACTGAAGTGCACTAAAGGCCATATTTCCTTTACCTTTTTCATGTGTTATATCTGACAGTAATTCCACAAGGAAATGTGAAAGCACCTTGGAAGCTATTTAAACTCAGCCTAAGAGAAGATATAGATAACATTTTTCATTTGCTCTGCTATTTTTTGTTTCTTTTCCCTCTATTTCTGTTTCCTTTATTTTCTTTTCTTACTTTCCTTGGAGGTTAAGTGTACTTTATTTTCTTACTTTTCTTGGAGGTGAAAACCTTTGGAAACCTGTGTTTTTAAAATTGCTATGATCTTAAATTGACTAAACATTCAAATCAAGGCAAATTTTGTCCTAGCCAACTCTTGCCAGGAAGAAAACAAAAATATTCTTTGTGGGTTTGATGGTTGGTTTATATTTAGAAATACATAGATAGACTTCTTTTGGAGAATATAATTCAATTAACTGAGTTTTCAACACCTGTTTAGCCCACAATTTGTTTTATCTCATAGTGAAAAAATTCTAAGCTGTCTTCGAGAAACACTTTCAAGGTCTTGCTATAGGAAGAAATCTGGGGCTTGGGTTTTAGACCTTCTCCTGAGGCTAATAGCCCTAATGGATTTCATATAATAATAAATGTTCTGTTAATCTTCACTATTTTTCAATTCAGTTTCTTTCCACAGCTCTTCCAATTTCTCACCACTTTACTGTCACATTATTTTTCCACAGTTAACTTCCTGGACAAATAAATGTAGTGGATTTATGCAATTGTGCTTTGGAGCAAGACTGGCCATTTTGGCTATGACTGCACTCACTCTTCCCCCTGTGAGAAATATCATATTCTTCATTGGGGTTTTTTGAGGCTCATGTGATTTGTTACTCTGACTTAGTATGGTCTCCATCACCCTGATGGTTTTCTGATGATATAGAATGTTGAAATATGGAAAGAAACAGATAACTAGAAAAGAAAAAAGACAAATTACAGAACTCTCATGCAAAAGCCTCATGATTGTGACACTTTCATATTTATTATAATACAATTAGGGATATTACAGAATGAAAAGATCTTTTATATTAGTTCTCAGTTGGAAAATGCTCTCAGCGGTTTGGGATATCTTTAGCATTATCATTATTTGAAGGAAAATTAGCCAGGCCATGGATTTAAGAGATAGAGTATATTCCATTTACTTAGTCTGAAGATAAGACATCTGCAAGATTCCCTTTCAGTTTTCTTAAATATCACTATTGAGGCCCTGCCAAACTTTAATGTAAGTTTTCTTCAAGACAGAGTTCCGAGCTCCTCAGAAAGAAAGAGGGCCACATCACTTCATGTTAAAAAAAAATTAAGAAATATTTTTCTATTCAAACCTATTATTCATTATCATGGATTTGTTTTGATTTTTATCTAGTAGAGAAAGGACAGACTACTCATGAAGCTAGACAGCTTTCAAAACATTGCAAAGTGCTTCTTCATCCTTAATGCAGACCTGGGAACATGTGTGTCACTGGTGACAGTTTGCTCTGCAGGAAAAGATTAATGGCACTAGAACCTGCCAGCATGGTGCTTACCATGCATTTTCTGTTTTAAGGGACGAACCATTTGTTTTCCCTTTTGCATCACTCTCTGCTTCTTGATTTAGTTGGCAGCATAATGGAAACAAGGTTTTAAAGGATTGATCTGACTACCATTCTTCCTTCATGACTGATGTCTGCTGAAACACAATATTTTCCCTTGAAAAGAGTAAAACCATTTCTAGTCCCTAGGATTTTTAAGAACACGTCTTTTTATCATCACTTATAACCTAGAGCTTGGCAATCTCTAAAGCAGTCTCTGAAATAATAGGGGGGAAAATGAGACTAGCCCTATAATAAAATGCTATACCCATTCTAGCCTTTAATAGATGGAACCAAATGGGTGTGTATCACTAAAAGAGTTTCTATGGGAACTAGTTGTTTGGGTGCTACACTCAAAGTAATGTAAGTTAGAAAGGGGTTAATAGGAGCAGATAATCACTGGAAAGAAATGTGGAACATTGAGTTGTGTTCAGTAAAGTTACAGGAGATACTCTTTAAAACACTGGTTACCGGCTGCACTCACGTCTAAAACAAACGCTGGTCCATTTAGTCACATATTTGCACTTGTAATGGATTTGGTGAGCAAAACAGCATTCCATCTGTATAAACTGAATAGCTTGACAAAACACTGCACACTTGTCACCAACCTCCCTTCAGAATTGTAATCGGGAGGGAAGGTTGTAAAACCAACATGACTTTAGATGTCTTAACAGCCAGAAAGGATGACTGTGACATACTTTATAATAAAGTGCCATCTTCCAAGATACATAAAAATCAGTTGTATTTACTGTGCACCAGATCTTTTTTTTAGAGCCAACTAAATGACAGTGTCTTGCCTGTACTACTGCATGCATAATTCAAATCATTTTTCGCAAAGTATTACTCTAGTCAGCCCGAGGTGGGTGGTCCCTCAGGGAGCACAGCTCTCTTTTTGACCTTGGTCATGAATTACCTATCAAAGGTGAGACTTGATATTTTAGCAGAGGTTATGCAAAGTTTTCCACAAATAAGATCTGAAGAAATCAGAACCAAACCTTTGCATTTCTAAAGCTTTCTGTAAATTGAATTTGGAATTAATCAAGAGAATTATCAGAGCTCCTAGAGATAAACAAGGAAATGTTGCACTCTGGGGAATTTTTAACATATTTATGAATCACACCGAATATCAGTGGCCTGTTCAACTTTGGAAAAGACAATTGGAAAGGAGTATAGCTTACCTTAAAATTATTCTGCTCATTTTCTTGACCTCATTAGTCACACAAGAGAGGGTAAAATGAAAGTAAGCAATGTTAAATGAACAACCTGATGCAAATAGTGTACTTATAATATAAAAGTCTACTGCATAAAAATAAAAGATTTTCATTGTTATTCTTTATGACATATTTTCACTTTTTGAAATTATATTTGTATGTTCAAGAATTCATTGTACCAATTCTTTACTGAGTGTTAGAGTGAGGATGAAATATAAACTCTTGATATCTCAATTGCCTTTTGACAGGTGTCTACCTACTGTGTACTACTATCTTAAGCTGCATTTTTTTAAAATGCAGGAATATGAGTTTAAATGTTCCATTTAAACAAAGAGCAGCATTTTAGTTTTTTACCTGAAAATATTATAGCATCATATTCAACTCATCAATTAGTCTAAGTTGAATGTAATTTCCAAGTACTTTTTAATTGCTGTGATGAGGTTGCTTTAAATAAAAGGATTATGAGTTATCGCATATTTACCTACTTACCTAATGGCTGATACATGCTTTGGGGCTAATGTTTGTATTAATACCTGTTCCACAGCTAATAATTTTATTGGCTAGAAAATATACATATGTATTAATCAGTACAAGATTCATGCTTCTGTGGTTAACAAATCAGGTAACAATGAAGTGGTGTTTAAAAGTTCAGGTTTGTGCAGAAGGAGACACCATGTGAACATTTGCCCTACCACTCAGGTTATACGTTAATTTATATTAATTAAATTAAAGCAATAATTTTGCTCAGGAGTCTTGTAAAACATAAAAAAAAGTGTGACTGTATCAACTTTTGGTGATTATTTGGAAGAGAGGATCTTTCACAGCATTTATCGGACATGTAAATTGGGATAGTACCTTAAGAGAGCTATTTGTAAGATTCATGCAGTTAATCCACATTCACTACTCAACAAATAGCAACACCATTTATAGGTATATAGCCTAGAGAAATGCTCACATGTCTGCACAAAGTATATTCAATGAGGCAATGTTTGTAATATTAAATTGTTGGAAACAGTGTAAACCACTATTATCAGTGTGTAAATAAAATGCAGTCTAGTCACAAAATGGAATATTGAGGGCCAGTTTTTAAAAAGGCACAGAATCCACTGCACTGAGTGACTTCAAAAACCTTGAAGCAAGCTACAGAATATGTGTAATTGGTTACCACTTATGAATGTCTAAACCAAAATAAAAATAATATTCTATATTGTTTATGGATGTATACATATTTATTTAAAAGCCATCCTACTCCTGGAGGAGGTAGGTAACAACAATAAGTCTTCCTCAACCTTTTTCTATGTCCTTATACATGTGTGTGTATGCATCTGTATGTGCTTGTGTGCAGTATTGTTATGTTTTCTTTTTATTGACAAACAAACATTAACATATTTTGGATCTATATCCATGTTAATATAAAAAAACTACTGTTTCCTTTAACTGTTACCTAATAATTTATATTACAATACTAAAATTTAGTTTGCTACTACTCAACTAATGCACACTGTTGACAATTATTTGAGATTATATAAAAGGCTTGTATATATGCCCTTATGTTCATGAGCTAACTCCCCTCCCCCATCCTGCCAAGGAAGCTACAAAGAAACATAATTGCTACACATTTTTAGTTTGTCTCATTTAAAATAAAGGTTTTCATTTATCACTTGCATTATTTTGTTACATCTATCAGTTTCAGACTATAGATTTGCATATACTGTATGTGGCTGCTTACAACCTCTTGGTATTACTTATGTTTTTCTGTCATATTTTATTTTCTGCAAATTATTAGTTAGGCCAGGAGGATTGATCAGATTTACGTTTGATTTATAAGTGTGTATGTATGTCAAGTTTTCTATTATTATTAATGTTCATAATTGGTATTAATATTTGATTGACAGTTATAAATCATTACATATTTTCCCATGATGTGTTATAAAAATAAATTCATATATGTAGTAATTACACTGTTCTATATTTTTTCTAATATTTATAGTTTTTCTTTATTAGTCTCTGATTTTATCTTTTTATTAACAGCCAAATGAAGTATAATTGACACAATAACCTGCATATATTTATTTATAGTTTTATAAATTTTCAGGTCTGTGCCTATGGAAACAGTACCACAATCAAAATAATGAACATATTCATCATCCTCAGAAGTTTCCCTGTGCTTTTTTGTAATTTCCATTGTGTCACTATACACTAATTGGCATTTTCTACAATTTGCATAGATGGAAATATGCAGTATTCTCTCTCGCTCTCCCCCCCCCCCCCCCTTTTTTCCTGGTTTCTCTCATTTGGCATAATTATGTTAGATTCATCAATATTGTAGTGTGCAGCAATAATTAATTCCTTTTTATTTCTGAGATGGATTTCATTACGTGGATGTGCCATTCTTTGTCTACCTTTCAACTGTTGCTTTTCAACTGTTGCACATTTGGGTTGTTTCCAATTTTAAACTATTACAAATAAAGCTATTATCAACATTCAGGAACAAGTTTTTGTATGGACATATGCTTTCATGTCTCTTGGGTAAATACCTGGGAGTGAAATGACTGGATTGGATGGCAGGTAAATGCTTAACTTTTTAAGAAACTACCAAACTGTTCTAAAGAGATTGCACCATTTCATCAGCAGTGTACGAGAATTTTAGTTCCTAAGGACTCCAAATCCTTACTAATACTTGTGATAATCAGTCTTTATCTACAAGCACTCGGGTAGATGTGTTACATAATAGTTTAAATTTACATCTTTTTAATGTTGAGCATTTTTTTATTTGATTATTTGCCATCATGTGTCTTCTTTGTCAAAGTGTTTATTAAATTTTTTTGCTCATTTTTTGTATGCTTTCTTATTGCTGAGGTTTAAAGTTCCTTATATAGGCTGGATACAACTCTTTTACTGAATATATGATTGGCATTATTTTCTCCAGTCAGTGGCTTGTACTTTCATTCTCTTCACAGTGTCTTTTGAAGAGCAGATATTCTTAATTTTGATGAAGTCAAACATCAATTTTTTATGGGTTGTATTTTTGATGTCATATGTGAGAAATATTTGCCTAACACATGAACACAAAATTTTTCTCCTACATTTTATTTTAATAATTTTATAGTTACAATTTTACATTTAGGTCTGTGCCCCATTTTGGTTAATTAATGAATGTGGTTTGGATGTAGATTAAAATTTATTTGTTTTTATATGGAGACTGAATTGTTTCAGTACTATTTTATGAAAAGACTATGTTTTTGCACTGAATTGCTTTAGTGCCTTTGCTAAAGATATGTTTTCCATAAACATGAAGCCCATTTTTGGAATTTCTATTGTGTTCCATTGATCTATTTGTCTAGTTGGTCTCCTTTATCATATATATTTTTTTAATCACTGCAGCTTTATAGTAAGTCTTGAAACCATGCAGTGTTAATCCTTAAACTTTGTTATTTTTTACAAAGTTGTTAGGTTATTCTAGGTCTTTTGCATTTCTGCGTGAATTTTAGAATCAGTTTGCCAGTTTCTACAAAAAACAACTGCTTGGGTTTTTACTGGTGTTGTATTGAATCTATATATCAACTTGTGATCAATTGATACTTTAACAATATCAAGTCCTCTGACTCATGGTCACAGCATTTCTCTCCATTTATATAGATCTTCAGTAAGTTCCCTCAGGGATATATTACAGGTTTCAGTGAACAGAATTTACACAATTTTTGTCAGATTTATTTCTAAGGGTTTCTTATGTTTTGAAGTTATAGTAAATAGCATTTTTTAAAATTTAAAATTCCAGTTGTCATTGCTAGTAAATAGAAACATATTTGGTTTATTGTATACTGATCCTGTATCCTGACACCTTAAGTACCAATTAATATGTCTAGCATTTTTTGTAGATTTTATCAGATTTTGTGTTTGGGGGTTCATTGAACTTCTTAAATTTGTAGGATGATAATTTTCATTAAATTTGAAAGTTTTCAGTAATATTTTTTTCAAACTTTTTCTGTCTCCACTGCTTTCCTTCAGGAACTCTAAGTATACATATACGAGGCTACTTTATTTCTTATTGAGTGAGTTGTGTAGCTTTTACTGTTGAAGATGTAGTCTATTTATGTGTATAGAGTTATTTATGGTATTCCCTCATTATCCTTTTGATGACTGCAGAGTATGTAGAGATATCTGCTATTTCATTCCTGGTATTTGTCATTTATGTTTCTCATCACTGTTGGATGAGGTCGAGAGTTCCTGTTCACCACTAGGATTCTGTGGATATCACTCTGTCTGGGAAGGGCAGAAGTTCTTTGTTACTCACCACACATGACCTCCACAAACAGTATGAGTGTGGCTCTGTTATTGTTCAACAGTGATACAAATCCTGACTTTCCACTGGGCTTCCTCTGATACCATACCAGTTGGGAGGTGAAAGAGTTTTGTCATCACCAGATGGGTTTGGAAGACCAGGTTCCCCACATGGTCTCCAATGAAACCACCAAGTGAGGAATGGGATTGTGTGTGGCCTCGTTATGACTGAGTGGTGATAAGTGCACTCATCCTCTACTCCGACTTCTTTGACACCACCCTGGAAGGAGGGTTTAGACACATGGTTAGAGGTTGGTAAGGGTAGAAGTCATCCTTTCTTGGTGGGGGTGAATGGAAGTGTCACAGTTTTTTCTGCAATGTTTGGTGACGTAGAGTGGTTATTATCTAAAAGTCTTATTAAGCCACCCCTTTCCTTTAGCTAGAGTAAGGAGATTTCTTGGGGCTTTTTTTTTTTTTTTAAGTCTATTACTGTTGATATTTCTGGATTGCTGGCTATTCCAGCACCCAGTCTAGCATATAGAAAGAAAAAAAGAAAAAGAAAAAAAAAATTGCAGAGAACTGCTAGGTGTTTCCTATTGTCCTGACGTTCATAGCTAGGTTTCCTTCTTCTCTCCCTTTCAGAGTTTTTAATGTTAGTTTTATATGCAGTATCCAGGATTTTTAGCTGAATTAGAGGTAAAAGTAGGGAGATTATATACATATAAACATCAGCAGTGTACAAGAATTTTAGTCCCTAAAGACTCCAAATCCTTACTAACAATTTTTATGATCAGTCTTTATCTACAAGCATTCGAGTAGATGTGTTACATAATAGTTTAAATTTACATCTTTTTAATGTTGAGCAACTTTTTATTTGATTATTTGCTATCATGTGTCTTCTTTGTCAAAGTGTTTATTCATTTTTTTTGCTCATTTTCTTTATTGTTTGTATGATATATATATATCTCCATTTCATTATTCCAGAAGTGAAATTTCCATTTTGTTAAATTCTATTTTTCTGTTTTTATTTTGGGTAATTTCTACAGCTATGTCTTCAAGTTCACTACTCTTTTGTTCTACAATGTCAAATCTACTGTTATTCACATCCAGTGTATTTTTAGATTCACTCGGTGTAGTTTTCCTCTCTGAGAGATTGATTTGGGCCTTTGTAAAATATTTTTCATGTCTCTATTTACCTTTCTGACCATGACATATAGTTATAATAACTGTGTTATTGTCTTTGCTATTTTTAACATATGTCAGTTCTGAAGTGTTTCACTGATTAGTTTTTTTTTCCTCATTATAAGTTATATATTCCTGCTTCTTTGAATGCCTGATAATTTTGATTAGATGCCAGACATTGTGAATTTTACTCTGTTGGGTGCTGAATATTTTTGTGTTTCCATAAATATTCTTGAGATTTTTCTGGTATTTATTTAAGTTACTTGGAAACAGTGATCATATTGAGTCTTGTTTTAATTTTTAACAGTTATGACCAGAGCCATGTTGTCTTTGTTTTGTGCTGCTGTAATAGAATACCAAAAACTAAGTAATTTATATAATATATATATATATATATGTATATTATATATGTGTGCATATATATGTCAATATATATATATATATATATATATATATTTTTTTTTTCTCTTGGTTTTGGAGGTTGGCAAGTCCAATATCAAGGTGCCAGCATGTAGCAGGAGCCTTCTTGCTATGTCATCCCATGGCAGTAGGTGAGATGAAAAGAGAGAGAGCAAGGGATTGAATTTACAGCCTTCAGCTTTCTTATAATTGGCATTAATTCATTCATGAGAGCAAGCCTGTATGACCCCAATCCCTCCCATTAGGCACATGGCTGAACACTTCCTCACTGTGGCTTAAGTTTCCAGCACATGTTCTTTTGGGTACACAGTCAAACCAAAAGCAAATGTCTAATCTTTAGCTAGTTATTTCACACTATTGAGGCAAGACTCAGAGTACTCTGCCCAATACGGCTGCTGGGAACAGGCACTATTCTCTGCTTTTTTAATCTATATAAATTTGAGAGCATCTGTGGTGATATTTGTATTTAGGTGGCATTTATTGTTCCATGGGAACATGGATATTATTCTGTGGTGGAATATATTGATTTACAAAATCAATATAAAGGTAAATTTTCTTTATTTGCAATTGAGTTATACAAGAAGGACATAGTATATTTACAGAAACATATGAACAGTAGGATGCCCTAATTTGTGATTTCTAGAGTTGCAATTGTAGTGTTTAACAATTAAAAAACTGTGTTAAAAATTTATGTGTGTGTATAGGTATGTATATTTAATGCTTCTGTGTTTTGGTGTGAAGATTAGGGGGCATCTCCGTACTGAAAATGGAATATATATGGTTTCACAAGCCTAAGCAATGTTTGTTTCAAGTCTTTATCAATATTTTAAAGACTATTTTATTTTTAGTCATTATTATATAAAGTTTTCAGGTGGTAAAGATCACAACAATTTATTTGGAAGATTACCGTATTTTGTTGAGACTGTTTCTGATATTCAGCCTAATTTTATCTTAATTTCTTTCCCAGAACATTTTGCTACTTCTACTACCATAAATCATTCTGCTCCCTGCTGAGCACTTAAATGCCTCCAATATAGGTAGAAAATTATATCTCTCCTCAGTTTTAGCAAAATTAGTATGTAGCTCTTTTTGACTTAAATAGCAAGCCTAGTGCCTTAATCTGTATCATAAGGCAATCCAGGTTAGGATCTGCATGCCATCTGCATCTAGTTCTTATATCAATATATTGAAAAAAAGTAAAATATTAAATTAGTAATTGCTATTGTATTCATTTATAAATCCAAAATTTTATTTATTTTATTTTTTAATTTTTTTTCCTTTTTTGTCTTTTTTCGTGTCCGGCAACGGATCGCAACCCTCAGTGTCGTGCCCGTACTGGACCGGGACCGGCAACGGGATCGCAACCCTCGGCGCTGCGCCCGCACCTCGCTCAGCCAGTGAGCAGGAACCGGTCTGTATGTGGGATCCGAACCCTTGGCGGGAGCGCCTCCGCACTCCCAAGTGGCGCACTGTAGCAGTGCACCACTGGGCCAGCCCCAAAATTTTATTTTGATTAAAGAAACTATTTATGTAAAAATTTCCACTTTTTAATGTATAATTCAATTTGCTAATTAGATTACCAACTGGCACAAATGTATTAATCTCTGTTTATGACTAGTTGCTCTAAATTTTTTACCATAGAAAGTTGTAGTACTTTCTAATGTTACTGTAACAAATTACCTTATATTTTTAGTGGCTTAAAACAACACAAATGCATCATTTTATGATTCTGTAGGTTATAAATCCAACACAGATCTTACTGGGCTAAAATCATGGTGTCAGGAGGGGTGCATTCCTTTCTGGAGGCTCTAGGAATAAATGTTTCTTCACCTTTTAGAGGCTATCCACGTTCCTTGTCTCAAAGTCCCCTTTCTCCATCTTCAAAGCCAGTAACGTTGAATCTCTCTGATTCTGCTTCTGTCCTAACATCTCTGAAACTTACCCTCCTCTTCTGCCTCAGTCTTCCACTTCTCAGTACTCTTGTGATTTTGTTGGCCCACCCAACATAATCCAGGATAATCTCCCTGTTTTAAGGAAAGCTGATTAGCAATGTTAATTCTATCTTAAACCTTATTTCTTTGCCATGTACCCTAACATATTCACAGGTTCTGAGGATTAGGACATGCCAGGTTTTGGAGGGCCTACTGCAATAGTTAAATAGAAAATCCTCATTTCAGGAATATTAATATATATGGTAGCAGCACATATGTAACAACCAATGAGAGATTAGCCCTGTGGTAATAATTTGTTTTATTTTTAAAGATATTTATTAACCTCTGAATTGTTTAGTTTTAGTAGTACTATTATGAATTAACTTTCTCATTTATTGGTTTAGGATTCAACTATATCAGATCAATTTTAGGTATTAAAAACACCTCAGTCAAGTTAAAATAGAATCTCTGGGGAGAAGCTTAGCTTCTCAAGTGATTCCAATGTGCAGCCAGGGCTGAGAATTGAAGAACTATACAGTAGTAATATGGTGGTGCTTTTCTATTTATTCAGCCTTACTCATTGCATTAAAGGGAAAGTAATAGAATAGGTATACAAATAAAATATATCATAGAATATATTACAGTCCCCAAATGGAGTATACAGAAATTCTGCTAAAAGCGACTATGTCTACCCCTGTACCTGGTTCATGAAACTGGAGAATTTTCTTTTAGATTTCATGGAATGCCATAAGATTTTTGACTTATTTTGGTAGATTAGATGGAAAATATCACACTTAAAGCATAAAGACCTGGAATGAAGACAATTATTTACTTATTTAGTTTTGAATCAGTGAATGTCAGTTCTATCCATATACTTTCCTACTGAAGCATATTCCATATGGATATGGAAATTTTTTTTATCAACCAGTATATCAATTCCTTCCTTGTTTAATAAGCAATAAAGAATTACATACACAAATGTGAGTCTTTGCAAATAGAGATCTCTGGAAGTTTTCAGAAATCAAGCGTGCAGGATAGGGTATACATGGTACAAGACAAAAACAGGAAGCCTACAGATCCGCAGCCAAGATAACCAGCAGTCCAAATGCTCGTCTGAACTGAATGCAGTGAGAGGAAATCATGCCTGTGATAGATGACTGAATGGTTGGCAGATAAAGCCAGAACAGCACAATGTGACATGATGGGGAAAGCATGTTGACTATGAGGGAAGAAAATTTTCTCTTTCCTTTCATTTTAAAATGTCTATGATGTTAGGGCTTTTTATGCCCTACACATAGATGGGACTGGGAATGAAATTTATTTCTAAAATATGCACACTATAACAATTTTTAAAAATCTGAATATTTACATTCTTCTTACAATTTTTTTGTCCAGTATTTAGATTTGCTTTATAGCCCAAGGCATATATTAAGTCACTTATAAAAAATGTTTTTTTTTCTTTTTTATACTTTTGTATATGTATGTGAACACTTGTACCATTCCTGTTATTTTCTTGGTTTTAAAATTGTTATTGAGCCTCCTGGGAGTAAGTTAGATTTTAATATGTTTACTTTTTCTATAACCTTATTTGTATGTAGCAAGAACAGAAGTCATTTCCACAGTGCAAGGGAAAGTTTCTCCCATGAGATTTATGTCAGCTGTACTAACCAGCAGGAAGGTAGTTGCTCTTGAAATTTTCCACAGAACAAACGAATATATATTACTGTTTTGTACATATATTTTCTTGGTGTTGAGAACCCTAGAGGGATGAGAAAAAAATATGAGAGGAAATGTGGTGGATCCAAAAAGGAGGCACAGTGAGTCAGAACAAAAGCCCAACCAAACAAATCAGAAAATATTCATATTATATATATGAAATCATATTGTGCATATATAATATATACACATTATACCTATATATCATATATATGTACACATACACATATATATGAGGGTACTTCAAAAAGTTTGTGGAAAAATAAAATTGAAAGATAATATGAATCTTTCCATGAACTTTTTGAGTACTCTACTGTGTGTGTGTCTGTGTGTATACATATATACATGTATACATATATATATATAATTTCCCTTTCTCTCTAGATTTAAAGATAGATAGATGAACAATCATTTCCTAGCTGAATATTTTTGGTTCTTTGTGGTCATACTCCTTTTTAAGTAATAGATTAAAAACATAAAACTAATTTTCAGTATTTATTACACATGACCCCTTGCTTAACTTTAGATCCTAGGTCATGGTATCTTAGCCTACCTGCTACGAACTACCCTGGTTCCTTCCTTTTCCTTTATATCCACATTTTCCAACCTTGGCTCTCAGGGTTATCCCACCCTCCTGACCCCTTTCTTGCTTCAGTGAGAAGTGCTCAGAGAGTGGAGTGGGTTATGGTAGATCTCTATTTCACAGCTACTGCTGCTGCTAATCTCACACCCCTAGAGTTGGTGGTACTGTGCAGCGAAGATGCAGATGCAGTTAGAATGCCTGCAGCTGTGGGTCAGGTAGGGTTATCATATGAATATTAATATAGGTTGGAGAAATAGCTTGCACTGGAAGATAAACAGCTTGCACTGGAATGCCAAAGAAAATCTATCTGGGTGTAATTCTAATCATCACTTTTTACTCACTGATAGGAGAGCATGGTTTCTTCAGGATTACAGGCTGCATTAGTAATGGAATTCTCAATGTTACTATATATCCATAATCCTAGATTTCTGTAATCTCTTTAATGTAGATATGGAAAGATGGATAGAGGATAGATAGATGGATAGATAGATCAATAAATAGAGAAGTTATTCCTAGGTAAACTGAAAGTCAGGGCTTTTATAAGTATATTTTTTATATAATCTTTAGCTCTTGGAAATTTATTTGGACTACAAAGTTTTCTCTATTTTATTCCATATATAATGATAATTGTACACTATCAGTGATCAGAAAAAATAAACATCTTTAATCTCATTGCTTTCTTAGCCAAATATGAGACTTCAAAGAAATTCAGATTTACCTGTAGCTCAGTTCACCAGAGTCAGTTAGCAGTTTTAGGATTCATTGGAATTCAGACATGATGAATGTACAAGCTTGAGTTGTTACAATAGACAGGTTCTACTGTAAATGATACTCTTCTCTGTCTGAGACAAGAGCATCTTCTGTCCATTTTATATGGCCCAGACCCCTTGTGAAGTGCCACAGGTACTGTGAGAGAGGGAGCATGTCTGTTTTCTCAGGCATCCTTATATCAAATGATGTGGCCATGTCTCACGAAGATTGACCCATTTCTCTATGACATATAAACTACCATTTGAGTCACCTTGAGTCACATATCTATGAAAGGAGTAAAAAAGCCTGTAAAATCTCAGTAATACAAAACAAAGTTTTTAGAAAAAAAGACTCAAGTTAATCTCATGTATTCTATTACTATTTTGTAGCCTGATCTAATCTTCAGACTAATCATGTCTAACATTATGCGATTCTAACCTGTGGGTTCAGATAAGAATGGATTGTGAGTAAAATAAATATGGACAAGAAAATGAGAAATATTCTCTTAAGTAACCATGACATATACAGGCTATATGTATATTTGATGCAGTTTTCTGAAGGGTTTGGTTTTGAATTTAAAACTGTATAGAGTCTGAATGTGAAAAATTGGCTTGAATATGAAAGCAGTAGTTGTTTCTGAAGGGTTTGCTTCCATTAGAACTATATTCTGATCTACATTTTTGTCACACTTGTTGTTTTCCAAAATTTACTATAATATAAGATGTTTCACTTTTAGAACTATTTATGTCTGATCACTGTATAAGTGTCATGGGAGACATAAAAACAAGGTCAGCTTGGTCGATAGGAAAAAATCACTTTTCTATCTTCAGTAAACTCATTTGTCAAGAAAATGTTCATTGTTCATGGCCCAGATGCCAGCAACATTACAGCAATGTCTAAGAATTTGAAAATATCACATTTTAGATTTAATTAGGAGCCAATGCCATTTCCTTTCTCCACTAGATGAAGTGTTCTTCTCAATTTTGTATTATTTTTGGTTCATGTATCACGCATAAAATCTTCCAATATGTTGTATGATGTCCTAAAATGCTTTTAACCTTAATATTCTTTATTTCATAAAAAATGGACTTAATTGTTTTTCTAAAAGTTTCTGGGATGGTCATCCTTAAGGGGGCCAGTTTCATCATCAAGCAATAAGTATGCTCTAATAGCATGAGAATTCCATGTTGTAAGAATATAGCAAACAGCAATTTTCATGAATGCTGAGGAGGAATTGTGATTGAGAAAAGATAGGACCATGAACAGGATAGCCATCCTCAAGTTCAAGGCAAGTCACTGAAGAAATAGTCATAACTTAATGTTTTTGTTTTATTCCATCCTTGGTGAAGAAAAAAATATACTTACATGTCAATAAGTAGTCCTTAGTGCTCAGATGTCTCTACCAGAAACATGTCTTTGACCAATGTTTGTCATCTAAAGCCAAACAATTATTTCATTTGTGGTTATCATTATTCACAAGCAGAATATGTATAAACCACACCAACCATATAACTTAGTGATAGTAGATGAATAACTTTATCTTTATATATGAAAGCTATTGTATTTACATATAATTTTATGGACCACAGTGGCATTCTGTGCAGTGTTACAATTTGCGGCAAGAGGTTTATCTTAATATGATTACAATGGAGGATTTGCTATATTGTGCTTTACAATTTCTGTTATTTGACTTAATACTGAAGGGATTGCAGTTGTATTACCCGGTCTTATTGAAGCTTGCAGACTCACTTAAGAGTTTGTGTAATTATGTAATTGCCAGAGATTTTAAAAATAGTCCTTATTGGAAATAGTTGCCTAAGGCTTGTATAGTATTTATTTATCTGAGGAAGCATCTTTGAACAGGAGTGTTTTCAGTCTGTCACATACATTGATTGAGAGTTATAAATGTGAATACATCTCAACATTATTGCTGTTTTTCAAAAAAATGTATTTTAATGGTAAATCTATACTGCAAAATGTCAAAGATCTCATCATATACTTTTTGATAATATTTAAGGTGAAAGAAAGCAAGCCTGATTTGATTTGTCCAAGGAAAAATGCATTCATTCATTCCAGATATATTGATAGTACATTCAGTATGACTGGTGTCATGCTAGGTGCTGTGGTGATGATTTATTTCATTCAAAAACTTGAAATCAAATAGGGAACTTATGACATATACACAAATAATTATAAAGCAGTGTAATATGTTAAAAATTATATATTAGTTGTATTGAAATAAGTCCTAAAGCAGCTCAAAGGAAACTATCTGTGAAGGTTTCAGACAGGGGGAGGCACTGCTGGAATTTACATTCAGAGTATTATTTGGGGAGTACAATTTTGATAAAAAAAAATTTACAAAAAGGAAAGTACGAGGAAAATTATGGAGGTAAAAAAGCACAAGTCATGTTTTAAGTTAGCAAATAGCTTTTCTGGAGTGGTAAACAGTCAGAAAAAAGGCTAAAAAAGAGACCTGTCATATTTGTCCTTGAATGTCAAATACAAGTTTCTACTCTTCCTGAAAACCATGGTGAGCTATAAAAGTTTTTGAGGAGGGAAATAAAATAATCAAAGAGATGCTTTAGGACAGCAAATCAGGTAGAATTGTATAGTATTAATTGAAAGGGATGGAGTCGATAGCTAGAGAGGCCAGGCAGTGTGATACTGTAATAGCCCATGCATTAAGCAAGAACAGAAAACGAAGGAAATAGTAAAAAAAGAACAGGAGGAACTTAATTTAAAAGTGATCATGAGAGTAGAAGCTCAATATTCCACTCTTTCTTTTCTTTCTTTCTTTCTTTGTTCTGAAGGATAAAGGGAGTAGTTGGGAAGGGGCCTAAATAACTCGCAAGTCAGTAATCTGGTTGCAGAATTAGATTAGAAAGCACTTTATCATTCATTGAGTTAAACCTCTAGTTTTCTATGTCAGATAATGAAAAAAGGAGAAAAACAACTAGCATGCAAGGGTCACACAACTTATGCTGAAGGTGGATTTGAGCACAATGTGATTTTTTTAAACACAATCTCGACTCTGATTTTAGTGTTCATTCCATTCCATTACAGCATTTCCCAATGGTGAGAGTAGGTAAAAGAAAAGGTATTAAGTGGAACTGTAATGGAGGAAGATGTAAATATAGAACTAGAACTGAGGAGACATCAGAGATGAAGATTAAGGTTTTATGGTGACTCACCAGAGGTGAAACTTGACTGCATGAAACTTAATGACATCTTTAAAAGAGTGAGCATAGTAATAATAGTAATAATAATAATTACCATAAATGAATCAACCACAATGAATTGAATACTATCTTAGATCCTTTAGGTGCATTATGTCTCTAAACTCAGAGGACACTGTAACTTGTCAGCATGCCCATTATAAGGACAAACAATTGTTGACTTTAGATCAGTATATTACACAAAGAGGCTGAGTTTTGGAAACAGATCACAATGGAATTCATCCTTTACATGGCCACTGTAACTCATATTGTCTGAATTCTTATGCATTGGCTCTCCGTTCTTGGAGATTGCTCCACCTTAACTTCTAACCTATTTATTGAAGACTAATTCTCAATTTTTAAGAGCATTTTTTTTGTTCTGTTTCTTTTTTCATAGTATCCCCTCTTTTTGTTTGTTTGTTTGTTTTATGAATTTTGTGGCCTGAATTGTCTTTTACTTCTGTGGTATAATTTCTGTTTACTTCATATTTCTTTTCTGCGCTTACCCCTGACCAATCTACTTACATTTTTTTTTTTTTTTTTTTTTTTTTTTTTTTTTTTTTTTTTTTTCCCCTCTCCCCCCCCCCCAATCTTTTTTTTTTTTTTTTTTTGCCCTTTCCCCCGCCCCATTTTCTTTCCTTTTTTTTTTTTTTTTTTTGCCCTTTCCCCCGCCCCATTTTCTTTCCTTTTTTTTTTTTTTTTTTTGCCCTTTCCCCCGCCCCATTTTCTTTCCTTTTTTTTTTTTTTTTTTTGTCTTTTGTCTTTTTTTTTCCGTGTCCGGCAACGGATCGCAACCCTCAGTGTTGCCCCCGTACCGGACCAGGGACCGGCAACGGGATTGCAAACCTCGGTGTTGCTCCCACGCCTCGCTCAGCCAGTGAGCGGGAGCCGGTCTGTATGTGGGATCCGAACCCTCCGGCGGCAGCGCTGCCGCGCCTCCTAAGCGGCGCACTATCCAGTGCGCCACTGGGCCGGCCCCCAATCTACTTACATTTTATAACACACACACACAAACTTACATCGCCTTAACCTGCTTAATTTTTCTTCATAGTATTTATCATTAGCTGAAACTGGTTGGTGTGTGTGTGTGAATTTATTTTATTTTATTTTTGTCATTCCCACTAGAATGTGAGCTTCTTGAGAAAAGGAAATTTGTCTGTCTTGCTCAACATTATATTTCTGGTAACCAGATCAATGACCGAGGAGATTAAGTAAACTATAAATATTTGTTGAATTACTGGAAGTTTGCTGAAAGCCCTATTTTTCTCTTGTCAACTTGATTACTATTTTAGAGAAAAGCCCTCAGGATTTTTCCCAGGGGAGAAATGCTTGGTGCTTGATGACCCTGCATGTATGGTAGGGAAAAAGGAAGGAGGATGGGGCCCGGCTTCCTGATGCAGCCCTGTCTGCCAGAGATCTTCTTTGCCACCATTGCTATTGGTTGCATCTGAGGATTCATCTTCCAGGATTCTTTCAAGAAAAATGGCCCATGTCCATTTCAGATGCTGATTCCATTTCCTCCATTCTTCATCATCTGCCATCATCCTTCCATCTATGCTCCATCTTCAAAACACCTGTTGAAATCTCTCATTGCCATGCCTGTTGCCTTTACTGTGAGAAGTTACACCTCTTATCATATTTTGATGATGTCTTGTGCAGAGGAGGAACAGAGATGATATGTGCTCAATCTGACATCTTGCCTTGACATTTCTTTAAACACTTTTAAACATATTGCAATGCTCCTCCCATTTTAGGGCATAGGGAGGCTACCACAAAATGAAGACGTAGAGGAGTTGGCCTAGCAAAACAGATAGTGAGGTTGTGGATAGAAAAGTATGAGAAGGGGCTGAAAACAGCAGAATCATAGAAGCAAAGTATGAGAGTGTTTGTAAGGCACTGGTGACGAGGTTGAAAATTATACCACGATCTAAGAGGAAGAGTCCTTATAAAATGCATTGTAATTCAATGATGGCAGAATCATAGAAGCAAAGTATGAGAGTGTTTGTAAGGCACTGGTGACGAGATTGAAAATTATACCACGATCTAAGAGGAAGAGTCCTTATAAAATGCATTGTAATTCAATGATTAGAACACTGATTTCCTACATTTAAGCCAGAAGTACAAGTGGGCATGGAGAAGCTAGTTTTAATGAGTATAGGTCATAGATAAATTTTGCAGTGAAAGAAGGGGAGTAACTATATAATAAGTAGTGAGAAACAAAAGAGTTGAGGCTTAGTCTCTCAGAAATTTGACAAAATAGAGGAGGTAGAATGCATATTTAGCAGAATTTTAAATTTGAGATAAAGCATATCATGTATTAAGTTAAGCTAAATATCCTGGGTTTTTTCTTAATTTTTATCTTAAACAGCAATACATTTCCTAGGGTTTTCTTGATAACATAATTGTTTTCACAAAATGTTTCTAACATATTCTGAGGTTAAAAAAATTGTGAAATATTTGCCACAATGTTTCTTCTAACACTTAACATTTGCTTTCCTTTCTAGCTTTAACATAGGCCTAAATAAGAGAACCAAAATTATAGACATCTACTCTGATTCTTGTTAGGTAATACCCAACCTATCTATGATTATTTATCAGGGAGACCTAGGCTGCTGTCATGGAGGGTCCCAAGATAAAGGATTAGTCTTTTTTTTTAATTGAAACATAATTGATTGTATGTATCTGTGGGGTACAGCATTGAATATCAATACCTGTGGGTAATATGTGATCCTCAAATCAGGATAATTACGATATTTATCATTGCACAATGTAATCACTTTTTGTGGCCATTTACCAACTTCTCCCTAATTATTTAAATCCAATCATCTATTTCCAGTCTTCCGCAAAGCAGAAAATTAAGAGTATATACAGAAAATGAGCACTACAATGTGTTATAGAACTTACAAGAAAAAATTAAATCATGTTTGACTATATGATTTACTTCTTATCACTTCTCTTGTACACAAAACTAGCAGAAGAAATTTTCTATTATTCAAAAATCTAGAATAAAGCTTGATCTGATGATATTGTGTAAAATAGGGTCTCATTGAATTGAATATCTAGTAAACAATTTTGTTTTCCAGAAACTGCATTGCCTATTAGCTGCCTCTTTTAATATACATTAATTGCAATGTGGTGGATAGTCACAAAAAAAGAGCACAATAAGTGCACTTTAAAATATTGAATATGAAGAGATTTTCTAGGAAAGCTGAATAATGAACTATTAAAATTTTAATTATTTTACTCGAGACCCAAAGCTCTTAATTTAACTTGTGTATATATTTAGGTGTAGTAAAATTAAAGATTTCTAAATTTGAAAGAAAATTTGTTTTAAAAAAATTTATCTTATAGCCTAGAAAAATTATAATTACAACTGTCAGTCAACTCAAATTTGGAGTTCAGTTTTGTTGTCTGAATTATAAAATGTATTTTAAAAAAAGCAGTTTCAATACATGATTCATAACGTCATTACTTTTGTGGTAGAATCATAAAGAGCTACAGAGCACAACCACATACACTTTTTAAAGTCAATAATATTGTACTGAAATCATAACAGAACTGACACTATTTGCTCTCAATTGGATCAAATGGAAGGGTTATAGAAAAAATGTAGACTAATAATTTCATGTGGGCATAGAAATTCCTCTCAGCTTTAAAAAAATATTTTTAAATTATAAAGCCATATATGAATATATTTTTATTAATTATTTTCAAATAATAAAGAGGCATATTGGAAAAATTAAAAATCTGATTTGTCTCTTTCTCTTACATGTACAACACATGGATAAATGTACACAAACATGTATAACCTACCTCTCTCTCCCCAACAACAAACACACTCTAGAGGCAATAACATTAGTTTGGCGTATATATTTTATATGCTTTTACATGCATTTATGTAATACAAAGGGAGAAATCATAGAGTACTCCTAGATCATTTTGACACAAAGAGGATGGAAGTGTGTGGTAGGGAATCAATAGTTCTATTTGGATCCTATCATGTTTGAAATGCCTTTAAAAAATCCGTGTTGAAACTGCGGTAAAGTATTTGGATATGCATTTCTGGATTTCAAGGCAGAGATGAAAGCTGGTAATATAAATATTTATACCCTCAGCATTTGGATGTGACCTCCTTCTAAAAAGGGGAATATCGACAAAGTGTGAGGAAAGTCCTTCTCCCACCCTTATCAGGTATCTTACTAATACCAATAACTGCTTCCTGTTTAGTAATATTGAGGCAGCATAGATTTGGGTCCTAGAACACTATGATGTGGGTCAAAATATGGTCTTAATTAAATTACCCAAGGCTGAAAATTCATTTCCTATCATATGTTACTTTAAAAATTGTATCCTGTTCTGTTACCCAATAGAGCTCCTCAGAGATATTAAATGAAATTTGATGACATCATTAAGATACCTCAAATCCATAAAAACTCTCCAGTAATAAAATTCCTTCAATGTTGATTGCTTGGAATTCAAATATAAAGTCCTCAAATTAATTCTAGTAAGAAAATTAAGTGCAAAAATTAAACTCCCTTAAGAGTTAAAATACAAAAACATTAAAATCAAAGGAATTAAAGTCTGTTATATAATCTTATCCTCATGAGTTATTGTACAAAGAAATTAAAGTTCAAATTTCTTTATCCCAATTTTTATCCTCTTGTTTTAGTCAAAGTGGTTTGGGATGACTGGGCTAAGTTTACCCTTTATAGGAATGTGCATCCTTCCCTCAGGCTCTTAGAAATTGTGTTTATTCAACACAAGTCATGAGTGAATGAGGTACATCTGTGACCACAATATGAAAGGAAAATAAGTGGTATAGTTTGATGTCATGAACTTTAAAAATCTGGAGTTTCTGAGGGAAGTTGCTGGAAAACGCTTCAAAGAAGGAAAGGACTCCTACCCCAAATGCAGGCCTTGAGATTTTCTACATGAAAGGTGAGGGGTATAAAAGTCGTCACTCCAGGAAGCTTCAAGGTAAAATCTTACTGGGCTACAGCCAGGTTTACATCATGGCAAAAATGTGAAATAAACAGAAAAGTTTGAGAATTGACTGCAAATTTCAAAAAGCACAAAGTAATAGCTGGGAGAATGGAGAACTGTGCAAGATTGAATCACTTTTAGGGATGTGATTGCAAATAAAATATGGGAAAGAGGATTTAGGGACCAGTGTTATTGGGTGACTAGGAAAGTAGAATGAGAGGCAACCTGGGTTTAGATATAACATGTTTTAGAGAAAGATAAGTAACTACTTAAGCTGTAAGCTTAAGTATTTTGTATCTTAATCTTATGTATTAATATTAAGTATCTTGGGTATTGGACAGAGTGAATATATATCTCATTTTCCCAGGACAGTCCTATTATATGCTTATTGTCTCACCACCTCATCCTTTTTAACATTTGTCTAGATTTCTCATGTTTAAATTTAATAGTTTATAGAAATATGTTAAAATTGGTGTGATATTTTACATTTTCAGTTTCTGCTATGGTCTCTTCTATTAGTTTGTGCTACGCATGTACTGAGAACAGAGTGCTTTTTTAACACATGATTAAATCTTGAAAGACAACCAGCATTAACTTGTTTCTCTTTGTCCAGTCCTTTCCATATACAATTTATCTAACTTGTCCCTTCAAGGACAGTCTCATAAGGTGTTTACTGATAAAACAAATTGCCCTTGAACACGAGTGGCTAAAGGGAGTCAACTCTGATCAAGTGATGGTGGGAGAAATGTTAGACACAGCTGTCCCCGACAGCCAATTGGTGTCCATGGCTAGTTCTTTGGAGAGATGAAAGAATACCACAACCAGAGTAAATGGGAAATCACTGGTAGGAGAAATATGTGTAAAGGCAGAACATGCTTCCAGCAGGAGCATGTTGCTATCACTGAGCAAATAAACTTCAGAAAACAAAAATCTCATAAATAGCTGCAACATTACTTTAAAAGTTAATAGTTATTTTAAGGTCATCGCCCCAAATGACGATCGAATATGTGCAGCTGTAGAAAACATATATTTCACTGTATAGAACATGACTTTTCATTTAGATCAACTGACTCCTTCCAAATTAACTTTACCTATTTTGAAGTCCAAGTATTTTTATGCAGTAATGAAAAGTGAGGCAATAACTCTGAATATATTGACTCCCCTAGTAGAAGAACTTCACAGTTAAAATATGCCAACTATTTATTGTAGCAGCAGATACTTCAAATAGAAAAACAAGTTTTACTGATTCTAATTATAATTTTTTTAACTTGAATTAGAAAATTATAGCAAAGCTTTTCAGAATTCAATCTGTTGAAAGTGATGTTGGAATATTTGTTTTCTTAATATTTCTTTCTATACTGTAGTCATGCGATGGCTAATGTCAGAATCCTGCTGACATCGCAAATTGTAGTGTCCTTAATCCTGTTCCTGATGCCAATTGTGGGGCTAGGGCTGGGTCTCAGCTCACAGACCCCTCAAACCCATTCACAGGCTGGGTCCCCAGATCCCTCACATGCCAGGCTGGGTCACCAGACCCCTCACAAACTAGGCTGGGTCACCAGACCCCTCACACACTAGGCTGGGTCACCAGACCCCTCACACGCAGGTCTATGAGCAAGGTGACCGGCAAACAGGTCCTCAGAAGCCATAGGTTGGAAAGCATGGCTGCTTGGGCGGTGGCTGCCTGATGCAGTTGTCTACCAGCATGCTTCACAAACTCTAAAGAACACAAGAATAGCAACAAAACTAAAAAGATACATTGGCACACATGTGTACTAATTACACACACACACACACACACACACACAATTTGCTTACAAAGGATGTGCTGATCCACACCCAGCCAGACCTGAGGCGAGAGTCCTGACCAAACCATTCTATTTCCCCAACGACTCTGAGTTAAACCATCTTATTATTATATGTTCTTCTTTCCATTTCGGTAAGTGAACCCCTTACATAGAAACATAGCTATCAGGTAACAATATCTATAGTGTTGTGGAAATAAAGACTACAGACACATTTTAATTTAAGAATTTTTTTTAACTCTAAGCTGTATGTAAAAAGAAGAAAATGGAAAGCAAACGTAGGAGTTGCTCAGTTTTCCAATCTCCTTCATGACTTCGAGTTTCAAATGATCTTTTACATACCTTAAACAGGTAAAAGTTAATAGCTTGAGCAAAGGGTCAGGGGCATTACAAAAATTCTCTTTGTGGTCAAGGATCTCTTTTCCCAAAAATTGTTTTTTTCTTTTCTCTCATCAGAGGTTTTTTCAGGTGGAGGAAACGTGAGACAGCATTGGGAATATATGATCCTGGAGAGAGAGGGTATGAATGTTTCTGGAATGGGGGAGGGAATAAAAGGGGTCCTCATCAATGTTCATTACTAATATTGTAATGTTCCATTTTATCTTCATTATTAAAATATTTTGTTGGACTCAAAACAAGAATATACTTCTAAGGAAAAGATTTTATTAATTGTGGACATAATTTTGTTATAATAAATATGCCATTTATACTTATCTTAACTTATCATGGAATGTTGTGTTATTGTTTTACAACTTACTGACATAAATTTTCAGCCTCATATGTCAAAAATTAACTGGCTCATCCTTGTGCAATATGGCTAAATTAGTCTAAGATCTTAAGTTCATCAAATTGATTAAGTTATAGGTGTCTCCTTATTAGCACTACATGAATAGACCCTGAAAACATTGATTTCTTCCACAGTAATATTAACAGGTCAAATATCATGTTCTTCCTCTGACTCTTATGACTGTGTTAATCTTCATCAAAACTCAGTTTATAAGACAATTCCAACTAGTTCTAACTTAAAAGATTTCTGGATAAGATGAGTAGAATAAATTTATGCAAGGAAATAAATGTATAAGCAGCAGGATTTACAGAACATGCATAAACAGCAAAGTGGGTTTTAATACCACCCAGAAGAAGCCTTTCTGGTGCACTAAATCTGAAGAGCATATTGAATACTTTGTGAAAGAAAAATCAGCTTACTCAATACTTCACCTTAATTATTTCCATGCTCCGGTATTTAGAGTTCAGGAAATTATTCCAAAACAGTATATCAGCAGATTTCAGACCATTATGCAACACTTAATTGAGTGAGCATCTAGGAGATATAAAAGAACATGACCAAATTAGACACACCTTGGAAAATACAAAGTAATACACTTGGGGAAAACTAATCTGAAGAAAGAACTCAACTGGGGATTGAAGTTAGGGGATATATAATGATATAGGTGATGCAGTGAATATGATAGATAACAAATTTGATACAAACTTGATACATGGTGACAATAAAAGCAGTACAATTTGGAACTACAAAAGGCAAATACATCCTGCCAAGAAATAAAGATAACAGCTTTCTTCACACAGCATCTGGAGTGTTGGACTGAATTAAGTCTCAGCTGGCATTTGGAGAAAATTTCTAATAAGTGTGTGGAATCCACAGAGATAGAGCAGTAAGTTATTTAGGGCTTGATGTATCAATGAGCAAAGTGGCTGTGGTGATGGGCTGTAATCAGATGACATACAATGAATGTTTGCTTTTTTTTTTCTTTGAAACATCATGGGATTTTCCTTCACCAACTATGCTTGACCTACTTATTATCAGGTTTGATCAAAGCCTCCTCACTTTTATCCTCTAAACTATGACAACACCCCGATTTTCATATCCCCGAATGCCTAGGAAATACTTGGACATTTTCTAAGTACTGAGCAAATATTATTCAATAAACTAAATTTTGCTGGATATTTTATTTGTACTTTTGCAGGATAGAATTTTGAAGGACGGTAATAAGATTTCTAGTTCTGGGAATTTGTAGTAAGGAACTAATTTAACAGTAGTGAAAACTATATCTTGAAGATGTTCATTTTAGTATTATATAAAATTGCAAAATAATTTTAAAATAACTTAAATAATAAACAATATAAAAAAGCTTAGAAATTATTGTACAGCAGTGTGGAAATGAATCAAAAGTCTGAAAGCCCACATTCATTTAAAAGGTATTAAAAAAAAAACCTAATAAGTATTACTAAAAATATGTTGGTGTGCTTAAGTGGTATACTTATGAATGCCTGATTTTGAAAATTTGGGCATTATTAGATTTCCTCTTTTGTAATATGCCTGATGCATTCTATTATAAAAATAACATATTTATTTTAGAACTGAAAAATGTAAGAAAATAGAAAAAATAATACAAAATCACCAAAAAATCCCTCACTCAGAGAAAACATATTACAAGAAAGCATTGTTATGACAAGTATAATTCAAATCACTGTATATAATGCTTTGTGATCAACTTATCATTTCATATTTTAATTTTAGGACTGCAGTTTAGAAAATCCTGTCTGAATGCATAGATTTAAATGGCTTCAGGGCCGGCCCGGTGGCGCACTGCTACAGTGCGCCGCTTGGGAGCGTGGCGGTGCTCCTGCCGAGGGTTCGGATCCCACATCACTGGCTGAGCGAGGTGCGGGCGCAACACCGAGGGTTGCGATCCCATTGCTGGTCCGGTCCTGTATGGGCGTGACACTGAGGGTTGCGATCCATTGCCGGTCACGAAAAAAGACAAAAAGGATAAATGGCTTCTGAGCACTGCATTAAAAACTATGTCATGATATATTTATTTAATCCCTAAATTATTAGGTCGTTTCTAATGTTTAGATGTAGAAGTTACACTGTGGAAGATATTCTTTCACATAGGTCTATGTTCATATCTCTCACTTCTTCTATAGGAAAAAGTCCTGAAAATTGAATTATCTGATAAAAGAATATCTATATCTTAAGCTTTTGCTAGATATCATCCAATTGTTTCCAGAAAATCTCGATCTATTTCTATTTCATTGATCTGTAAAATATTTCACACTTCATTGCTAACTACAGATATTGTCATAAAAAATATCAATTTTATAGATAGAAAATTGTGCCCCATTAAATGTTTTTTTCTTTCTTTAAAGAAAGATTAATTTCCTTGTAAGGGTTAAAGCAGAAGGAATCTCCTTATGCTGGCTAAAACTGGTCTGTCTGGGGATATGACTATAATCTCTCTCCAGATTTCTTGGAAGTTCAGATCAACAACTTGGTTTTTGTTTGGTGATATGGAACTTTAGTGTGAGGGACTTCATTTTGGTTCAGTCTGTTCTGTTGGGGCCTAATGCAGGAGCTCAGTCCAAAACAATGGCTCTTACATATTTTATTTGGCAGCATATTTTTTTCTCCTTGCACTGATGCCACACAATCTTAACCAATATATCTTTAAAATTATTCTCAATACATAGAAGCATAAATCTTCAAGTTTTGTTCTTTTTCTTGAAGATTGCCTTGGTAATTGTTGCCTCTTTGCATTTCCATATGAATTTTAGGATCAGCTTGTTCATTTCCACCGTTCATTGTTTATGTGAAGAAGCCAGCTGTCAGTCCTACTATCGTTGCTAATTGGCAGTTAATGTGCACCCCCCCACCTTCATTTTGATTTCGGTTTTTAACTTTTTAACAGTTTTACAATAACAAACTTACTTTTTTTGGATTGTGTTTGATTACTAGTTAAGCAACGTTTTATATCTTTTATGATCATTTGTGTATTCTTTATGTGAATTACCTAATGGGACATTTAACTTTTTGATATATAGGAGTATCTCATGGTGATTAAAATTTCTCATAGGTATTACAATATATCAGCAAGTTTTTTATGTGTATTTTATGTGTGCTTAAGTTTTGTTTAAGAAGAAATAGTTATCTGTAAAAGTAATTTATGCTTTTTATAAAACTGCTTAACTGTACATAAAAATATAAGGGAAAGAAAAAAAAAATCCACATTCCAACCATTCAAAGATGATTATCACTAACTTGAGGTGAACACCTCTTGTATAAAAACTGAGAGAATGAAATGTAGAAAGAGATCCTGAAGCTGGACAGTGTTATCCATTAGGTCCTACTGCAAAAGAAAACTAAGGACTCCACAAACATAATTGAGCATCTCTGGAGTGCTTTGAATTTTTGAATTGCTTTCAGAATGGCCATTCCTTTTGAAATTTACTATGACATGTGGAAATATGCACAGGACTTATTATCATAAAAACAGATGATGAATTTAAGGCTTGGAGGGATGGTGGGTGGCCTGTGTTTATGCTGCATGGCAGGGGCTAATTGGGGATTAAAGTCAAGTGTTTTCATTCATGAATCATGCTACTGCACGCAACATGTTCTTAGAATGTTTTTACCTGTACTGTCCTGGATCACTAATCTGGTTATCAACAACATTCAATTACTTTTAGAAAGTTAAAAGAAAAATTATGTATATGCGTATTTAACATAACTATATTTATGTGATTTACTAGACTTGGAGGAGAGGGGAACAGGGAAGACAATGATATCAAAAAGATTTTTGTAAATGTTTTGGTTATATAATTTTCTGACCCTGGAAAATCATCTCTGTATATGGAATAAAAGTGATATATTTCACGTAACAGGCATTGTCATTCAATGCAGCTCAAGCAAACTTATTTTGTGGTTTATCGGTACAGTTTATCTTGTTTTAATTGAAGCATAATTGAATATACATATTTTCGGGGTTCAATGTTGAATACCATCACCTGTGTACAATGTATGTTGATCAAATCAATATTATTAGCATGTATTCATTATTTTAAATCGTACTTATTCTTTATGCCCCTTATCCAATCTCTCCCCGTCTCCCTTCCCACCTCCCACCTCTAATAACACCAGATTTGTTGTCTTCTTCTGAAAGATTAACAGTTACTCTTGATTTGTTGCCTAGGTGATCTGTCTAGAGCTGAGAGAGGTGTGCTCAGGTTCCCCACTATTATCATTGAGCAGATGTTTCTTCTACCGCTCTGGAGTGGGCTTTGTGGAGAGAGACGTTGCTGGAGACCAGCTCCGCAGGATTGGTTGGACCTGAATACATGGTGTGGATTCGGTGAAAAGGAAGAGATGGACCACAGATATGTAGAGCAAGTGTGGACAACAACCACATGAATCTTGCTTTATTTATATGTTTTTACTTAATCTTTTACATAATGATTCATCTTTTAATCAAAACATTTATTTCATTTCTATTGAAAAAGAAAGGTCAAAATGTTCCAAAGCACTCATGCTCTGACAAAAGTACCCACTCATGCGTCAATAGTTCACCCCAAAGCCTGTGGCTTGTGGCCAGGAAACTATACAATAGCAGCATGTTCAGCTTTAAAGAGTGTCAGACCTTTAGTTTGAACTATAATTCTTAACCTTCTTAGCTTACAATTTAACCCTTTTTAAATCTTATACTTACTATACTTGATTTTAATAACATTGATTAGTTATGTTTGACAATTGTTTATACTGTATATAATATAATCATTTAAATTTATAATCAAAATCACAGTATTTATAACATGATATTTTTCATAAAACAACTATAAATTTCTATTAAATTTTATGTTATTGATAC
>NW_007734949.1:84721-84998 GCF_000696425.1 Galeopterus variegatus
TAACTTTTTGATATATAGGAGTATCTCATGGTGATTAAAATTTCTCATAGGTATTACAATACATCAGCAAGTTTTTTATGTGTATTTTATGTGTGCTTAAGTTTTGTTTAAGAAGAAGTAGTTATCTGTAAAAGTAATTTATGCTTTTTATAAAACTGCTTAACTGTACATAAAAATATAAGGGAAAGAAAAAAAAGTCCACATTCCAACCATTCCAAGATGATTATCACTAACTTGAGGTGAACACCTCTTGTATAAAAACTGAGAGAATGAAATG
>NW_007734950.1:0-2368 GCF_000696425.1 Galeopterus variegatus
AGACATTTATATGGAATAACAAAAGACCACACATAGCCAAAGTAATTCTGAGCAAAAAAAAAAATATATATATATATATATATAGCTGGAGGCATAACACTACCTGACTTTGTAGAGGCTTTAGGCTGTTTAATATACAGGATCATGTCATCTGCAAAAAGAAACAGTTTGACTTCATCTTTTCCAATCTGGATGTCCTTTATTTCCTTCTCTTCTCTGATTGCTCTGGCTAGTACTTCCAACATTTGTTGAATAGTAGTGGTGAGAGTGGGCATCCTTGTCTAGTTACTGATCTTAAAGGAAAAGCTTTCGGCTTTTCCCCATTCAGGATGATATTGGCAGTGGGTTTATCATATATGGCTTTAATTATGTTGAGATACTTTCCATCTATACTTAACTTGTAGAGAGTCTTTGTCATGAACAAGTGTTGAATTTTATCAAATGCTTTTTCAGTATCTATAGAGACGATCATATGGACCTTGCGTTTGATTTTATTGACATGGTGTATCACATTTATTGATTTGCATATGCTGAACCAACCTTGCATCCCTGGGATGAATCCCATTTGATCATGGTGTATAATTTTGCATATGTGTTGCTGTATTCTGTTAGCTAGTATTTTATCGAGGATTTTGGATATATATTCATCAAGGATATTGGCCTTTAGTTTTCTTTTTTTGTTGTATCTATACCTAGTTTTGGTACTAGGGTGATGTTTGCTTAATAGAATGAGTTTGGGAGAATTTCCTCTGTTTCAATCTTTTGGAATTGTTTGTAGAGAATTGGTGTCAATTCCTCTCTGAATGTTTGGTAGAATTCTGCTGTGAATCCATCTGGTCCTGGACTTTTTTTTGTTGGGGAAAAATACACAGTTGTTATTATTAATGTAACTTAGAAATTATAGCAAAAGGAAATAGTTGGCTTAGACTAAACAAATATTTTGCATAGGTAGAATTTATCCTTATGATTAATTGAAAAAACAGATCATAAAATTATTTATATAAACAATATTAAATAAATTAAATGAAAATATAAATGAGTATAAGAATTATAATATGGGAACTGAAAACACAGACTAATTTATGTAATGAGAAATTGAATATCCAGGGTTTGGGGTTTCTGTCATTAAAAACACACACTTAAATAACTACCACTTTATAGTGTTTTATGATTACATGTTGGAATAACTTTGGATAGGACATCTATATTCAATGTAAATGCTCTTTTGGGATAGANCAAAATTAATTCTATGTTCGAATATGCAAATTACTTCAATAAGAAAAATTAAAATAAGACAGTTTAAATGATGGCATAAATATTGATTAAATACTACATTCTTTTCAGAAAACCTCTTCCGACAAATTTTTTTGTTCAGCCTATCTAAAATTCATATGCAATGTTGGCATGCAGCAAAGTGTAAAGGCTAAAATAGTTGAGTCATCACTTAGAATTCATTTTATCATGTATTTCTGGTAAGTTACATAAATTTCTGTGTATATTGTAGCTTTAAGAAGGTATGCAAATTAATTGGAGAGTCCTCATTTCAAATTGATCAAGATTGAATCTATAAAGAACAAAGCAAGTACAATCTGTAACTATCTAGTTTATAGATGGAAACAAATCGACGACTTACAACACTAATTCTCTTTTTCATTTTTGCTACTTATATATTAATAGCAATACTTCCATTTATAAACTTTCTTGAAGGAATAGTTTTTTTTGTTTGTTTTTTTTTTTAAGAAAAATGAAGGAAAAAACAAAACAAAAAAACCCTTAGAACTAGTATTTCCCTGGAGTCTTCCATATCACTTTTCATCTTGCAGAGGAAACTCAATTCTTGGAGTTTCTGATTAGAAAAAAAATCTGTGAGATTTCCCTGTGGAGAAGGACCCTGCCTTGGGGAAAAGTCCTGAGTCAATGTGAAAAGTTACAAGGAAGAGAATGTTCTCTCTGGAAATTCGAATCAGTTTTTCAGTGGGAAAAAATGGAAAGGTTTACTCTATTTGACACAAAAATTCATAAGGACAGGGAAAAGCTAATGTTCTTAAGGGATTTTCAATTTTGTATGTTCATTTCTAGCACTATTGAGGACACTTTTTTTTGAAGGAGAAATGGAGCAATTATGAAAATTTAATTGCTCTTTTTAGAGATTGTGTCTATAGACATAAAGAAAATATATTAGGAAATTATTCTTTTAACCCAAATAATTAAATTGAGGAGCAATCAAATCACAAAATTAGGAAATTTGGTATTATTAAATGAAAACAGTATGAAAGGTATATTTTGTAAGTAATATTCACTTTTCTTTTTAATTTTGTACACCTATAATCCATAAACAAAATTAATAATTCTGTTACACTTGGGGTTT
>NW_007734950.1:3639-8305 GCF_000696425.1 Galeopterus variegatus
GCAATATAAATATACTGTAAGTGAGGAACACTGAACCCTAAGTACTGTTAACTTCAGAGCAATCCTGCTTATTACTATTGTTATATTGATTAAAACATTTTGAAAAAATTCCTAGGCAGAGGCTATGCTATAAAATAAATAATAGTTATAGGAAACAATCATTCTAGAAAAGCTGAAATAGTCTTGCTAATCAAATATTCTCTCTCCATATATCCCTATATTCTCTTCTGTTTGTTACAATCTTAACTTTTGGTTTGAGAAGCTTTGGTGCTTAAACTTTTGGTTTGAAAATAAGTTCAATGTTTTATAATTTCTATAATAACGTATTAAATATACAAGAACAGATGCAATTTTGTGAATGTTTTAACCATTTCTTACACATATACAAGCTTATATAAAAATGACTATCAGTATAAATAAATATAAAGATGCAATAACTAATATAGATACAAATTAGATATAATGAAGAAACAGACATAGTGGTAGTAATAACAATAGGAAGATATGCAAATTAGAGACATAATATTTTAAAATTGCTATAGTACTATCTTTTCTTGGCACCCAGTATCATTATTTCAAGCAGTAGTTTCTTTTCCTCCATTTGTTTTTGATGACGTAGCCCTTTAGTTCATATTCCTAAACATATCCAGAATACTGCCAGTTGTAAATGGCAATTAGAGTGCCTGGAATTCTACCCTATGAGGTAGATAGTATTAAAAACTCTAATATATTTTTAAATAAGTAAATAAATTTGAGGGATTTTATGTACTTAGGATCATTTTTAAGACCCATCAAATTTATTTCTTATTAAGATTTCAATTCTCAGCAAGATTGGAACTAATGGACTATTCAGATACTTACCCTGTAAATACCTCAAATTAATTTTATCCTTGCCAGATATAGGAATCTTCCAAATATATGTTTTATTTGATACATTAGCTTCCTATAAGTTCCAATGTTCTTTAATGTATTATTTTTAAATTTAAATATCAGCAGTTTTTCCTAAATAGGTTATGCTATGTCAATAATACTTCAATAGTTCAAAAATGCAATAAAATATGAAACAAAAATACCCTTTGCAGGACCATTTTTACTTCCCAGAAGTAACTATTATTAACAGTGTTTTGCTTATTTTCCGATTGTATTTCACACACTTTAAAATGAAAGGTATATACATATATGAGCTTTTTGGCACTTTTTGTTTCACTAAAGTTAGTGATATTTTTATCTCAATAATTTTGGTGATGTTTATAGAAAGATGTATCTCATTCTACAGTGTAACATAGGAATAAAATAGTATTTTGAATTTCACATGCTGTATTGCATCTTCTAAATCATTCATCCTAATTGTTGTTTCCCATATTCGAGTATAGTATTGAAAAGCACATTTGCTCTCTGCTTTTTAATTTCCCATCACTTTCAACCATGAAATTTCTCCAGTCCAGCAATTCAAATGGTCTTTGTGGAAAAACACAATGACATTTCTTTCTTTATAGATTGCCCCTATTTTATAGATGGCTTTTTCAGATGAATTACCACTTTAGGCTCCTTAACTTTTGACACAGGAACCTGAAGTCTCTACCAAACTAACAAAATGGCATTTCATTTTGTATTAGTTAAAGCTAATAATTCACAGGTTCAGAAATGTCAGTATGTAGAGAAAGGTTACCTTACATGGTATAAAATATTTATACTCACATGACCAATTCATGTATAAGAATTTGCCTGCCCAAAATGGACTTATGAAAATTGTTTGAGAACTAAATGACTCATTATCTTTCTGAAATATTTATCCCACATAAAACACCAAGTGATAAAAGATTTAGTTTCACAAACACAAATTTGAATCATTTGATCTAAGAATGAAGAAATAAGCTGATAACCACTTCAAATTGCATTCTTAAACATAAGTACTAATAATTCCTAGTCAGATTTTATTTTTAACTGGCTGCATATTCTATTTACATTTCATAAGAACAGGAGGCCTGCTATAGAGTAGTAAAATACAATGGCTAACAGTATGAATTTGAAATCATGCAAAATTGTATTTAAATTGCAGGTTCAGCATTTAAGTGTTTTCATCTATAAAATGACATAAATAATTTCTACTGAGTATTGTTGCTATGAAGATTCAAAGCAGCCAGTACAAGACAAATATTTTTCAACGGCTCATAATTTCAATAGAACTGGTAAAAACTTTGTTATAGTTTAAATTCATGTAAATATTTGCCAATATAAATTATTTAATTCTATCCCATTTGTACTCTTACCTAATTCTGTACTGATGCTAGAAAGCTTAATATTCAGAACATATGTATAGATAGGTAAATTAGAGATTTGCTGTTCAGAGTAAATACTCCTTGAACATCATAGTTATTTGATTATTTTGAATGTATTGCAAATAGAATAACATTTATTCTTCGAGAACCAATTGCATATCATCGTGTACTACTTGGCATGCTACAATCCATAGAAAATTACAAATCAATTCATCTGGTCATCCAAAACCAAAATGACTTTTTATAATTTCTGGGGTTTTTGTTTGTTTGTTTAAAGCAATGTTCCTCTTGTACTTGTCTCTTCATACCTTGCAGGATGATAAGGCCACCTATTCACAGGTTTGGGTGCACGTGATGTGTTCTAGAAAAGATTCTATGCCCTTGGTAAAAATCTTAAGTAATATTTTAATTCTTCAAACTAAAAAAAACAATGGTCTATAGTTTGAGCTCATTGTTGAGCATAAAACTTTAAATAAGTCTCAATGTAGTATGTTTATCATTTGTGATTTCTCAAATCACAAAGCTTTAGTTCTGTATTTTCCAATGTGTAATCTAGTAAGATATGCACACATAATGTGCTACCATTTTTTCATAAATATATTATTGATTCACTTTTCTCAGGACCTCCACTTTAAGCTTTTTTTTTCCAGTAGAAACAAGCCTGTCATAAATTTTCCCAAAAACACACATAAGAAGTATCATTTCACATAGCCCTCTATGGTTAGGGGCTCATCATATGTCCTTTTAATTTACAAATTATTTTGACATATAAAGTTACTGCATGTTTAAAGTTGATACAGACTATGTTCTCATAAAATAAAATTGCTATTTTACTCAATTTAAATGATATTTCATTGCAGTAAGGTCATTTTTTCCATGATCATATCACTGATAGGTATACTATAAATCACTTGCTTTGAATAGTCCTGGAAACAAGTGGTCATTTTTGTTGGAATAACATTTGGGAATTACAGAATATTGTAGTCATTTACACTTTGTGAAGTAAAAGATCTTAGGTGTTTAGGTTCAGCTATGGCTTATGAGGAAGACCCAGACGTCGTAGTTGTTGTTCTCATGCTCCTGTTCCTCATGATCACGTGATGTAGTCAACAGCAGGGAGTATGCTGGTAGCTGGACAATATATGAACTGAAGCAAGGCATAGTCTTTGGGCTCTTCAGAGGATAGGGAAAGACATTGGAAATGGTCATAGGAAACCATATGGATACACTATGGACATTCTGTAGTCTCAATAGAACACAAATGATGACACTTCCACACTTCCACATCAATAGCAGTGGAGATGGACTATCTTTGGGTAACCCTTATGCCAGTGAAATAGTCAATTTTTCATTACATGACATTACTAATATATATTGGAAGCAGATTATTTTCCTCAGGAGCATAGCTTTAATATGCAAGGATTTTCACTTTTTCATCTTGGCCAAATTCATATCTGTCATTGATAGTCTAATAAAACAAAATTACTCCCAATGAAATCTGTTCAGTTCAATTCAAAAAGCACCAATTTAATGCCTACAACATGACTTAAAGTGTTATAAATTTGGATATTTGACTTTTATTTCTCCCCAACAGTGATAATTTCACTGTAGTATAGTAAAGAGCAGAAGAACAGGCCTGGGGAGTGCTTAGTACAGCTTCTGGAATCATGGAAGAAATTTCAAAAGGGATCTATGAGCTCTTCAAAGTGAGGCTTAAATGGTGCGTGAGAGTTACAAGGCAAAGATGGGAATATATTTGTGTTTGTTTCTTTTAGAAAGAGTTATCTTTAGTTTAGAAATTAAGGAGCCAAATAAGTATTCTTCATTACATTCTTACATATTTTAATCAGACTTTTAGCTAATACTTACGAATTATTATTTTTGAGAAAAAAAATTTTCAATACCAACATATTTGTAATTTTTAATCTTCATCAATGTGACTTTTTATGGCTAATAAGTGTAAGATTATAGACATCTTCAATTGATTTATCTATAAAATATTCTTACAGGTACTGATTTAATGTTTCCAGTCTGAGTAAAAAACTTCCACAAATATTTTGCAAGACAAAACCCATAGGTCTTTGGCCAAGTTTTCATTCTTTTGGAGTTTTACCTTTTCAGTTTTCTTCGACTTCAGTATAGAATCTATGTATCCAGTTAAAAATAGAAATTTTATTTGATGATTCTTTCCATAATGTGATTTTTCAAATTACAATTACATGATTTCAAAATTAATTTTTTTACAGTGTTTGAGTACTTACCATGCCATTTTCCAGTTCCTATAGTGTGGTATAGAGCAAGTGTGCAGAATGTCATGGGTGAAAGTGGTAAGTACAGCCATTGTGGATAATAGTACGGAGGTTTCTCAAACAACTACAGATAGAACC
>NW_007734950.1:9579-10700 GCF_000696425.1 Galeopterus variegatus
GGGGGAGTAGGAGAGGGATTAGGGAGAAATTGGTTAAAGGACACAAAGAATGATTATATTTTTGTAATGAGGAATATACCAATTAACCTGATTTTATCATCACATATTGTACACAAGTATTGATAGTTAACTCTGTACCACACGAATATGCATAATCAATTATGTTTTGATTTAAAAAAATGATAAGTGCTGGGTTCAGCTTGTGAGATCATGAAAAAACTTTTGTTTGCAAGCTTTTCATTGAAAACTTACAGCTCAGCAACATCTTCAAAAGTTTTTGTGCTTTTTTGCTGTTATATTTGTAAAATGATTTAAGGATTTTAATTTATTTTTGAAAAAAATATATATACACACACATACACATATACATATATATTTACAAAATTTATATACATGCCAATTAGCAGTGTATCACAGCTTTTGGGAACAACTACAAATTACAAACAATGCAATTTTATTTCCATTTTTTGATGGTCAATTTTATGTGTGAATAATTCTGGAAGATATTTATGGATGAAATTAACATTTAAATAGGTGAACTTTCAGTAAAGCAGACTGCCCTCTGTAATGTGAGTGAGCCTCATCCAATTGGTTGAAAGCCTAAATAGAACAAAAAGACTGGCCTACTCCAGCAAGATAGAATTCTTCACCAGACCGCCTTGGATTTCATCTGTACATTTGGTTCTTCTGGGTCTCTAGCCTGCCAGTCCATATTGTAGATTTGGACTTGCCAGACTCCATAATCATATGAGCCAATTCCTTGCTACATATACAGAGAGATNCCACCAGTGGGATCCAGCAATCCCACTATTGGGTATATGCCCAAAGGAATGGAAATCATCATGTCCAATTGATATCTACACTCCCATGTTTATCACAGCTCCATTTACAATAGCCAAAATATGGAACCAACATAAATGTCCATCTATGGATGACTGCATAAGGAAAATATAGCATATATGTTCACAATGGAATACCACTCTCATAAAAAAAGAATGAAACTATGCCATTTGCAGCAACATGGATGAGCTTGGAGAAAATTATGTTCTGAAATAAGCCAGGCACAAAAAGAAATACTGCATGTCCTCACTCATAAGTGAGAGCTTAAAAAAGAAAGAAAG
>NW_007734950.1:12275-15701 GCF_000696425.1 Galeopterus variegatus
AGACAGACATAGATAAGTACACACATGCACACACAACACATACATACATATACGTGTGTGTGTGTATATACATATCCTGTTGGTTCTGTTTCTCTGGAGAACCCTGAATTCTATAGGTTTTTACATTAGTAGGAACATGGGTATTACTAAAAGCATTTTTTTTGCATTATCAGTGAAAACAAAAATTTTATCTCAGTGTTAGACTCATATAAATTCATATAGCATTCAAAATGTTTTCTTTTCACAGACTAAACTCAAAATTTGGCTTGTATGATGAGACTGATGACAACACACATATCCAAAAGGGAATGAAAATATTTATTGGGCACATGAAACTTTCTGGAGAGGACAGGGCAGGCTCTTAGCAGGTATGAAAATTGGCTTGAGCAAAGGGAGGGGTGGAGTTGCTCTGATTTTTACCATGGTCAGGAGGTGCAGCAAGGGTTGGGGTGGGGAGGACAATGCATAGGCAGGGATTTGTATGGTTTGAACTTCCCCCTAGTGCCAAGGGAGGAAATGTGTGGGCTTTTTCCTTTCTATACCTAAATGTAGAGCAAGAGAGGATGTAGGAGAAGAGGAACCTGGGATTGGTCAGTAATAAGACATCAAAAATGAAGTCAAACTCTTTGTGTCAGCTGTGAATCCGTAAGTTGGGTGAAACAATGTCAACTGATGATTAAAATTAATGTATTTTCAGTTTTATAGATCTGATAGTGCTGACATAAAATTGACATCATTTAACTGTTTACAATTTTTTTTTCTGCTAATGAAGCCAACACATTAAAGCTCTCCTGTCTTTTCTTACCTACATAAGACTCAGAATTAAAATGAGTAAAATTAATTTTGAAGAACAGCATTTAAATGTCAAGTAATATTTGTAGAGTGATGCATAAACACACATCCTATTTCTAAGTGTGCTTTGTCATCATTTTCAACTACAGTATTCTTAAGAAGGTAAGTGCTACCTTTTGCAATAGCCCTGATGCTTCTTTGGCAAGTTTGTTTCTTACCAATATCACTGATGTAGTAGGAGACATCACAACTCTCACAGTAGGTGGCAAATGTCTAAAAACATTTTGTTGAAATTACACATTCATAATAAACTTCCTTAAGAGAAGCCCAGTAATTTATTGTTAATTAAGAATGAACTTCTTTTTCTATTTGTTTGTTTATAGAGCTCATTGATTCTAAAAAGGATCTATTGAACAGTAAAAACATATCACTTATCATGTAGTAAAAGAAATAAATAGTATTGGTGATTTACACCATAAAACAAATGAGCAAACACTGTGCTAAGAGTGTTCCAGCTGCTCTTATTGATGACAGACTGCTTAGCCTCTATATTCCATTTAAAGTCTATGAAATTTTAACATGTAATTCCTCACATTTCCGTCTGACCTTATAGTTTGGTGGCTTTTCAGCATGCTGTATCACATACATTGAGGAAGAATATACAGTACAACTGACTGAGACTCCACATGGCCAGCAGGGGCAGGAGCATGGAATACTTCTCCCACAATCACCCAGCATAGGGAAGGGTTAGCTTCTGGAAGTTCCTGTATAAGCACAGTTTGTTTCTGGTAAACACATAGTACACTGCTCTTTAAAGACAGAACAGTTAGTTCTGTTCTGTGTTAGTTCTATTTGAAAAGCATTGAAGATGGTTTATCACCACACATCCTTCAAATTACAATACCAGTTAAGATGAAACCATATGCTTGTTGCATTCTACTGGACAAGGCTATAGTGGAAACTGGAAGAAGTGAGGTTTACCAAATCTATCCTAACTATTTTAATGCAATTATTAGTAAAAAAAAAAAAAAAAAAAAAAAAAAAAAAAACATAAAAATTGAGAAGTGCTGGGCTAATACTAAGCTGAATGGCCCACCAGGACAACAGCATAAACAGGGACTGTGGCAAGAAAACCAAATGAGGGTCACTGCATTTATAAGGAAGTTGGTACTATCAGCATAGAGACCAGGAACTATTGCTCCCTGCATAATTCAGAAAGTAAACCCCAGAATCTGTGTTTTGACTCAGACATTTGGATGGCAAAGCTTGAGCTCCTCACCACTGCAGTGGTGAGCTTGAATGCAGCTACAGGTAAGCTAAACAAATGTTCTGAGTCTCTTTGGAGGGAACTGAAAAATGAATGGTAAGGAGGACCAAGACAGAAGGCTGAAGAAGGAGAAAGTGCCCAGTAACAGATAACTTTAAAGGAATGGAAGATAGTGCAACAAATTTGTTGTCCTTACTCATGAGGTTTAGGAACCAAATGCCAGGGAGTCTTAGTCCACATTCATTTATACAGACACTTGAGTAAGTAATAAATGTAACTAATTCATTGAGGACCAGCTAAATGTCAAATTTTTCTAGACTCTGTAGGAAAGGCTATTAATGAAATAGACATAGTCTTGTGGCATTTAGGGTATAGAGAAGTAGACAAGCATTCAATAAGCACTACTATAGTCACAAACATTTTAAAATTTTGTTTTATTTTTATTTTTTAAATTTATTTAATGTTTAGATCAAAAATTATTTTCTCAACATACAAACATATGAAAACATCATAAATTGAATTCAAAGTCAATTGATAAGGAGCAAATTTAACACACAAAGATTAACATCCTTAGTGCATAAAGAACTCTTAAAAACAAATTAGAAAAGTCTTAACAGAAATTTGGTGAATTTCGGCCCGGTGGCGCACTGCTATAGTGCGCCGCTTGGGAAGCGCGGTGGCGCTCCCGCCGAGGGTTCGGATCCCACATACAGACCGGTTCCCGCTCACTGGCTGAGCGAGGCGCGGGGGCAACACCGAGGGTTGCAATCCCGTTACCGGTCCCGGTCCAGTACAGGGGCGACACTGAGGGTTGCGACCCGTTGCCGGACACGGAAAAAGACAAAAAAAAAAAAAAAAAAAAAAAAAAAAAAAAAAGATATTTGGTGAATTTGAGCAGACGTCGCACTCCCAAAGGAAACACAAGTGGCTAATAAATACATTCTAAAACGTTCATGGAAATGGAAATTAAAACAAAAAAATGGCATTTTTCAGTTCTCAAACTGAAAAAATATGATTCTGTGCAATACTAGTGCTATGAGAGAAACCATGTAAAAATCTTCTAAAATAAGTATAAATTGGTAAAACTTTTCTGAGATTGGATTCATAAATGGAAGTCTTTAAAATGTTCATACACTTTCAACCACTTATCCTACTTTGTGAAACCATAAGCAAATAATAAAAAATATTTTTAATTGTTGAAGGCAGTTATATAAAGGTGAAAAAATTGGGAATAAACAGAATGTCCAACAATATGAGAATGGCTAAATAATCTATGGACCTCGATAAAGTGTAACATAATGCAGTTATTCAAATCATAATTTTGAAGAGTATTTAAGACAAATTTGCAAGATATAATATTAAGTGAA
>NW_007734950.1:16809-17728 GCF_000696425.1 Galeopterus variegatus
TATGGTTGTGGCAGTGGCTGTGGTGGGTCACCTGTGTGGATGTGTTTTTTTTGTTGTTGTTGTGCTCCTTGACTGCTTCTGGGTGGGGGATGCTGCCCTCCACTCCTGCCTAAGACCCCCAGGCATGCTCTTTTGCTTGCCGACTTCTGAGCAGAGGGGATGGCTGCCCTCAGCTCCTGCCTAGGACCCCCAGGGGGCTTGTCTACTTCCAGATGGAGGGGGCACCTCAAAACTTTTTTTTTTAATAAAATGCCTCTATAAGTAAAAATGTTAAGCATGCTTGAGAAATATTGCCACATATCTGGGGAACTGAAGGAAAAATCAGAGTCACTGAAGTAGATAGACCAAGGGGTAAGTGATAGAGATGATACTGGAGAGGTGGGTAGCAAGGTTTATTTCAGAACTATCCTTTGAAGTCATAAATTCTACATTCTTATACTTAAAATAGTGAGCATTTACCTAGAGACTGTGACCAAAAACATGACAATATCAGCTAATTAAAAAAAATTAAGTATCTGAAAATATGCAGAAGTGCAAAAGTAGTTGTTAATAAAACCAAATAGGATATAAAAGTGCTAGTCAGTAATATGATAAGGACTCCTTTTAGGGTAGTGGCAGAGGGAGAATCATTTAAATAGCTAGACTGGAGAACAATTCAAAATAACTGTTCAAAATTTAAGCCAGAGATAGGATGGGACATGACATCTGTAATGGTTTGCTAGGGCCATCATAACGAAGTATCACACTGGGTAGCTTAAACAAGAGACATTTATTGTGACACAGTTCTGAAAGTTAGAAGTCAAGATCAAGATATCAGCAAGTTTGGACCCTTCTGAGGGCTGACAGGGAAGAATCTGATGCAGGCCATTCTCCTTTGCTTGTAGAAGGTCATCTTCTTCCTGTGGTCATGTCTCTTTAC
>NW_007734950.1:19085-22288 GCF_000696425.1 Galeopterus variegatus
TTTTTTTTGGAGTTTGCACAAAATGCAATTTATCTAGTTACAAAGAGAAGAAGCTTTTATATACCTTTATATCACCATTTCAATTAAACAGATTTTTTTTTTTTTTTAACCCTGCACAAACAAAATCTAACATTTCTATTGCAGGTGAGGGGCGCAATTTCCAGCAGCTCTGGCTCTCACAGTAACCAAACCCCTAATCTATGAAATATCAACTGATAGGCTCAATGTCTATTCAAGGGCTGCTGGGTTGTTAACAAGTAATCAATCCACGGCAATTTGCTACTATAAGGTAGTATGAATGAACATTTATAAAATTGGTTGAACCATAATGAGTAGAAAAACAAGAGTTAAAGCAGCAGGAGGAAATAAACTAATGAATCAATCATATTAGCATGAGCTTAAAATAACTACCTTTTATACCTTTTGTTCCATCAAACAAAAGCAGCTGTTTAGCTATGTAAAGTGAATTAGATCCATTTGCATTTGTCTCCTTTTTAATACATTAAAATTTACCATGCCAAGAATAAGTCTGTTTTTTAAATCTATAGATCACAGGTGTTCAAGAGATTTAGCCAGTTTCCCAAACTGCTTTGAATGAAGCTTCTCTAGATTAAAAATACGAAGATGAAGCCAGAAACTTTACCTAACTCCTAGACTTACAAACTAAATGCAACTATATAATTTTAGGATGTAAGCAATCCTTATTGACTTTAATATCTATCATACTGTTTTTACATTTGTTTCACATCTAATGGAATGCCATAATTAATGAAAAATCTCTAGTTGTTCAGGCAGTCTGGAAAACTGTTTATTTGGCTATTACTCAACCATAGCACAGAAAAATTAGTTTTTGTGTACATTTGCTGTTTGCTTCACTTTTTAACCTGAATGCATACAGTTTCCATAATTAGCTAAGTTCCTCAATGAATATATGACTTGCTCCAAAGTTGATTGCAAATTCTTCTTGGACAAAGCACAATTATAAAAAGTGGTATTTATTGCATATCTACTATATGTTTATAGTATAACATATATGTTTATACTCTGTGTTTATAGTAGATATGTGATAAATACTGCTTTTAATACTTTTAAAATTACATTTTATAAATCATTAACAAAAATAATTTATGTAAGTAAATCCTACAACTTAATAAAACAATAAATATTCAGTGCTATAAATATTAACCTATTAATAGTTTTCAACCAACTTAGATTGAAGAAATATATCTAAAATTACTTAAATTCTTATAAAATGTTTACTTGTAATTGCATTGTCATTGTTCATATATATTGTAAAAACAATTAAAATGCATTCATCAGCCATATATAAAATAAAAGTTTATAGGTCTCTACAAATTGATATAAGAGTAGTAAATTTATTTTCTTTTTTATCTTTTTTTCTTTTTTATCTTGTGTCATCAATGAAATGATAAAGATGATTGAACTAAATTTGTGATCTAGCAAATGACAGTAGATGCATCTGTTTTGTGATCAGATATATAATCTCTTGCAACTTTAGATTTCTCTACTATATCATCATGACAATTACCATATTACAAAATAAAATCTATGTCCCGAATGCCATATGTTACGTCTTTCTGCTACACCAGTGTCAGTTAAAATAAAAATAACTAATTTTAATACTAAAATAAAGAATTTTTTCTTACCTGAATTTTTCTACTTTGAAAAGATAAGAATGGCCATGTTTATTAAACTAAACAGGAAGCAAATTAAAATTCTCAGCTATATGCTTCTAGCTATAGGTTATTTTTCTTAATATATGTGTATGCAATTATACTATCACTAATAGCAAACATACAGTGAGTTATTAACACATGACGGTATTTTGCAGATCAGTTTACAAGTGTAATGCCATTTATAACTACATAGACCAGATGAAGTTATGATAATTAGTAGAAGAAAAATTGACAGTAAGAAGTACAGAATTAAAGAGAGAGAGAGAACCAATAATACCAAACTTTTTTATCTAGAGAGACTGAGAAGTAAAGATTTCTACCCCTCCTTTGGCTTTTAGAAAAAGATAAAGCAAAGCAACTGTGCAGCAGCATTTTCAAGAAACTCAGGAAAGAATGTATGAACCAAGAGCACTATATCCAACTAAGAGTTCCTTTAAGACTTAAAGCCATAGAAAAACAATGTTGAATGTTGAGGGATGTTGAAGAACACTGATGTCATCTGTCCGAAGAATCTAATAGAGTAAGAACTTCATCCAACTGAAAGATTATTATAAACACTTTGGCAAAAAGAATGACATTGATCATTTTATGTATTTATCTGTTGAGCTAAGATTACCACAAAAGTGGAGTCATGGGTTGAAACATTATATGTAAATATATGTACTCTGACAAAATAGAAAGGATGAGACTATAAAACTGGGAGAGAAAGGGAAGAGTAGAATAAGATTATTGATTGTTTGATATGTAATAGGTGCCAGTTAAAGATATCATGGAAAACAAACATAAATGATAGTAAAATGTTGTGAGAAAAATAAAATACTTTAAAAAGTATTAAAACAACGGTCAAAATTAAAATTAAAATATAAACTTTTTGAAGGACAAAAAAAATTTTTTTAAAGTACAGACACACAATCAATGGGGAAAGAAACATATTAAATATAACATTTACAGTAATTACAACATAAATACATAACAGATTTGAGACCAAACAAAAGTTATGTCAGTAAATATGATTTGAGCTTAATTACATACCAAAAAAAAAAAAAATTCTTAAATTGGTTTATAAGTCAACTTTATGCTGTAATCAAAAGAATTTAAAACAAGCATTGAAAATGGCTAAAAATAAAGGAATGAGCAAGTATTTACCAGACAAGAGGAAACAATGAGACCACAAAGAGTTGCAACCTTTATGCCAAAGTAGAATTTGAACCACAAAGCTTTAACTGAGATAAGGAAGTTAATGTTCAAAGCTACAGTCCACAGTGAAAATACAGTCATTCTGAATACATGTATGTCAAATAACACAGAAACCACTTATATACAAAAATTTCTGGAGATACCATGAGAAATAATAAAAACATACTACTAATAGGAGATTTTAAAATACATTCTGGTTTTTTTTTTTGTCTTTTTTCATGACCGGCAATGGATCGCAACCCTCAGTTTCGCGCCCGCACCGGACCGGGACCGGCAACGGGATCGCAGCCCTCGGTGTTGCTCCTGCAC
>NW_007734950.1:23076-24628 GCF_000696425.1 Galeopterus variegatus
CCGCCGCGCTCCCAAGCGGCGAACTGTAGCAGTGCGCCACCGGGCCGGCCATAAAATACATTCTGTTTGAGACTAGTGAAGTAGACAAAATTTAAATTAAATAAGTCTATGAAAGACACAGCATAATCAGTAAGGCCAATCTTGGATATCCATTGAATAATATACTCCAGAAATGGAATATACTTTATTTTAATGTGCATATGAATGGTCAAAAAATGATTATATACTAAGACACAAAGAAAACATCCCTAGGTTTCATAATGCATAAATAGGATAAAATATTCTGCAAATTAATATTATATTTAAATCAAAAGATTCTTCCACATAAAAATTAAAATTTTCTGTTAAATAACTTTTGAGTAAAGAGGAAAAGACACAAATGATAGAATTTCTGGAAAATTATAATAAAAACACTACCTATCAAAATTCATGTCATATATTTAAAGCAGATCAAAAGAAATTTCCTAGTTTAAAAGACCCATATTCATCAAAATGTAAAACTAATAATTTAAATGAATTTAACCATTACAGAAAATGTTTGGAGGTTCCTCAAACAAGTACAGATAGAACTACAATACAACACAGTAATCCCACTGCTGGGTATATACCTAAAGTAAAGGAAATCTTCATGTCAAAGGAAACCTGTCCCCACATGTTTATTGCAGCTCTGTTTACATTAGCCAAGAGTTGGAACCGTCCTAAATATCCATCATCAGATGACTGAATAAGGAAAATGTGGTATATACACATGATGGAATACTACTATGCTATAAAAAAGAATGAAATATTGCCATTTGCAGCAACATGGATGAACTGAGAGAAAGTCATATTAAGTGAAATAAGCCAGGTATAGGAAGAGAAATACTGCATATCCTCACTCATCAGTGAGAGCTAAAAAAAAGGAAACAAACCCAAGAAAGAAAGATACAGCAATCACAATAATACATTGAACTCAAAAGGAGAGAAGAGAACTGAGGTTACGGGAGGTGGGAAAGGGGGAGGTGGAAGAGGAATAAGGGAGGAGTTGGTTAAAGGTCATGAAAAACAATTACACTGTATAATGTCAAAAATACTATTTATCCTGATTTGAGCATCACATACCACACACAGGTATTGATATTCAACTCTGTAGCCCACACATATATACAATGAGCTATGTTACAATAAAAATAAAATAAGATAAAATAAAAAGATTTGGAAAAAATAAATAAATAAAAGAGTTTAATTTCCATCTTCAAAATTTAAAAAAGTAACAACAAAATATCCAAAAGAGAATACAATGTATAGGACCAAAGCAAATTATGTTGAAGTAAAGAATAAGGACCAAAGCAAATTATGTTGAAGTAAAGAATAACTGATCGAATTAATACATCAAATTCCTATTACTTTAAAGTACTTAACAAAATAAGCAAATCACTAGTTAATGGGAATGGGGAAAGAAAAACGCTATGGAGGAAATTGTTAGACTGACAAAATTATAACATGAATGTCAAATTAGATGCAAGTGTTGTATGTATCCCAAATTTACTGAAGTTGATAACTACAATTAAGT
>NW_007734950.1:25207-63780 GCF_000696425.1 Galeopterus variegatus
TATGTTGAAGTAAAGAATAACTGATCGAATTAATACATCAAATTCCTATTACTTTAAAGTAATTAACAAAATAAGCAAATCACTAGTTAATGGGAATGGGGAAAGAAAAACGCTATGGAGGAAATTGTTAGACTGACAAAATTATAACATGAATGTTAAATTAGATGCAAGTGTTGTATGTATCCCAAATTTACTGAAGTTGATAACTACAATTAAGTTATATAAGAAAATATCCACTCTTAGAAAATAAGCATTAAAATTTTAGAAGGGTAAAAGGCATGCTATGTAAGTGGTTCAGGAAGAAAATATTATTTCTCTCCCTCTCCTCTCTTAGGAGATAGGGATAGAAAGCAAATGAGGTAAAATGTTAACTATTAGTGAATCTAGAGAAGAGATATATGGATGTTCTGAACTTTTTATTTTTGTAATTTTAATTCATTTCCAGTTATAAAGTTAAAATTTGTTAAAGCTCCCTATACTCATGGTAATGCATAGCAGATAGTTTTTGAGCCCAACATTACTTCCACTTGTTCTATCTCCATGCATCCTACCAGCCTCCACCTGAAGAGCACACCTCTCATCATTATACCTTGAGGCTTTTTCAGAAGCCAGAAATCGAGGAAGCTCTCCTGATCCTAGCAATTGGAAATGAGCCAATGATTAAATACCCCAGCCACTATCTATAGATGGACAATTCTGGAAAATACTCCATGCTTCTCAGAGGTCCTTGAGGAGTCAAACCTTGTCAATTGAAGGAAAACCTCACTCATACACAGGTTATTTCATTTTTCCCCCTCATGTCTCATTTTTTTTCCTCTCACTTCCTTGTGCTGCCTGAAGACACATTCCAAATAAACTACCTTCATACAAATCCTTGTCACAGACTTTGCGTTCAAGGAAATTCTGTGTAAAATATTTTGTGTGAGCCAGTCCAACATATATAACAAAGAAATTTAATATCCCTCTTGCCATTTCTGGAAGGCATTTATAATAGCCTGATATATATTCTTCTACTAATTTCTCTGTGCTTAGAGATTCCTACAAAACATACATACACATAATTTATAAGGAGTTTTCTTGTCTTTTATAGAAAAAATGAGCATACTAACACATGTAGTAAGTTTATTCATAATCTTAAGTATTTATCTAATTAATGTAGATTTTACCAATTTATAATACATTTGTATATTCCATGATATAAATATTCTACAATTTATCAAACATTCCACAATTGCCAAGTATCGTGGTTGTTTCTAGTTTTTTGTTTTGTTTTGTTTTTGTTTTCTCTTTTCATCAAACATGACGGTTGTGTTTTGTCCTGTTTTTAATTTAGGTTATTTTCCCAGAATAAATGTTGCCCAATTACCATCCCAAAATGCACTATATCTTTATATACACATGCACACACACACACATGCATACTTGCACACACACATGGATCAGCATTTAAGAATGAGTATCCATTTGCCAGTTTAAGGAAAAAGAATAGAACACATAGTTTTGCTTTAATTTATAATTTGAACATTACCGGTGAAGTTGAACAAAATGTCATATAACCATTAGTCATGCAGACTTTCTCTAATAAGATTTAAATGTTCATATCCTTTGTCATTTTACTTTAGTGTTATTTTTTTTTCTTGCCATGTTACAGGAGGTCTTTGTATGTGAGCAATTTTGCTTCTTTCAACATTTGCAAACATTTAGTCTATGGGCTTCTTCATTCACATGCCTGGCAACTAGACTGGCATGAATAGAACATAGCCCATGCCATCAGCACAACTGTTAAAATTCATTAAAGCAGCAAAGATTGGTTTTTCTTTTTTTATTTTTTTTTCCCCTTTTTGTCTTTTTTCGTGACCGGCAACGGATCGCAACCCTCAGTGTCAAGCCCGTACCGGACCAGGACCAGCAACGGGATCGCAACACTCGGTGTTGCGCCCGCCCCTCGCTCAGCCAGAGAGCCGCCGGTCTGTACGTGGGATCCCAACCCTCAGCGGGAGCGCCGCCACACTCCCAAGTGGCACACTGTAGCAGTGCACCACCGGGCCGGCCCAAAGATCGGTTTTTCTAATTAAGTGACTGCACACTGCCTGTATTGTCTGATATGGCCATTAAAAAACAAGCAAAGATTTTGTTCATTCTAAAAGAGTTCATTTGCAATCTATGCCTTTAAACTAAAGAATGACCTGATTTTATGAATATTTTAAAAGTTCAGTATAACAACAGCATTGAGAATTATCTAAAGGAATGCAAGAGTATATGTAGGTGATAAAGCAGATTATTTTGGAATGTAGACATAAACTTGGAGGTACTTCGATGTAGAAGCAGTGAATATAAAGGATAAAACCTCTAATTATAATTGTTTGAATAACTGTTTGGATTGAGATTTGATTTAATGAAAAGGGGAAAGAAAAGAGGAGGTAGAGGAAGAAAAGAAGATGGAGAAACAGGCAGAAAACAATAGTTAAATATCTTAGACTATGTATCAGGCAATATCATACCCATATTTACTTACATTTTACCATTTTAACAACTTAGAAAGTAGGTACAATTATGATTCCATTCGACACATGTGAAAACCTAATTAGACAGGTTGCAAAACTTGTAAAAAGGCTCAGAGCTAGTAGATGATTTAGACAAGTTTAGATGAGTTAATAAGTTGTTGCTATGGGTCGCATTGTGTGCCCCAAAGGTTCATGTATGAATCCCCACTGTAACGTGTTGAGGGTGGGAAATCCTTTTATGGTAATTGAAAGATGGGCCTTTGAGAGATGATTAAATTGTGAGGGCCATGCTTTAATGAATGGATTGATCCACTGATGAAGTAATAATTTGATAGTTTAATGGGTGGTAATGGGCATGGTTCTGATGGCTTTATAAGGAAAGTAAGTGAGCAGGTCAGCTGTCTGTCTTGATCAAGCCATTCCATTGATACCATGAGTAGCTATAGAGCTACCGCCACCAAGGCCCTCACCAGGTATGTACCTTGGACTTTGGACTTCCAAGCCTTCAAAACTGTAAGAAATAAATTCTATTTCTCTATAAATTATCCAGTTTCAGTTACTCTGTTATAAGCAACAGAAAACAGACTAGTAGTAGTAGTCTAAGACCAGATCCCGTACTTCTAAACAACAAGAAAACAAGCAATTTTGGACTGGTAGAGGTAACGGTACCACCAACAAAGCTGAATTTCAACTGGGTGATTAAATTTGCCCTGAGCTTTCAATTGTAAATTAAAGATATAAATTTGTAAGTAATGTAAAATGATTCTTCATTAAATACATAGATGAAAATGACAGGGCATATGTCAAAAATTGGGAATTCTTAATCCTTGGGTTAGATTTGCTCTTCATACTGTTTTTGGACAGAGAAGTATTTTCCTAAAAAGTGTGTTTTTAAAATTAATTTAGCTGAAAGTATATATTTTGTATTGAGAGAAAGTATATATTCTGTTTGCCATTTACAAAAAAAAAAAAAACACGTCCTCCCTCATAAGTGGGAACTAAAATAAACTTAAAAGGGAAGAAAGAAAAGAAAGAAAGGAAGAAACAATCACAATAATTCACTGAACTTTTTTTTAAAAAAAGAGAACAGAATTGTAGTTATTAGAGGTGGGAAAGGAGGAGGGGGAGTTAGTGAGAAATTAGTTAAGGGTCACAAAGATTGATTACATTTTGTAAACATTAGCATACTAATTATCCTGAATTGATCACATTTCATACTCATGTATTGATATTCAAATCTGTACCCTACAAATATATATAATCACTTATATTTCAATTTTAAAAAAGAAAAAAAAATGAAAGAATAATAAAAATTTTAAAAAGAGAAAGATCAGTCAACACTGGGCTTGCATTCCCATCCAAAAATAAATAGAAGAGCTGGGTACTCCATGTCACTCTGGAAGGAGCACAAACACTGAGGTTTGTCACAAATCTTGCCTCTCTCATTCTAGGTCCAGATGATAGAATCAGGAAAAACAATGAACTCTGAAACTTGAAGATATTAATTTAATCTATGAAACAAGAGTGCTTCAGGAATAAGGGAGTCATTAATCATGTTAACATCACTCTTATAAATAAAAAATTTTCCACTCAAATATTTATTCATTTAATAAAGATAGATGTGCCACACAATGCTTTTAAGACTATGGATGAAGGGTTAATAAACTATGAAACAGATTTCTGGCAAGAACAATGGTCAAGCAAATAAAAGAGATAGTCAAGAAAAGAAACATTTATATAATCAGTGACAAGTAAAATAATAAAGTTTTATACTATGAAACAGAAGTAAACCAGAGTGAGACACACAATGCTTATAGTAGCTATCTTTCTTCAGATGGTCATGGTTTTATTAATTTGTAATATTTTTCTTTAGTTCATTAATTTCTATATTATGAATTTATATTATTGTATAATCATTACATATATTATTTCTAAAAGGTAAAACAATCTATTGTATTTAAAATATCTCATAAGCAGACTTTTCCATGATTCTCAAATCCTTTGGAAAAAGTTGATGTGTCCATGGTATGCCGACTTTTTCTGCAAAAAAAATAAAGCTTCAAAATCCCTAGACATCCAACCAGCTGTTTCTAGCTTCTGTTATATTTACACTGATTTATCTAGTATGGCATATAATTAGTTGTTTGGGTTACTGAATAAACCCTGACTGTTACTTGATTATGATTCAGAACACATTATTTATATTGTCATTATAAAGGCAATTTTGGGCCAAGGCACATTTCAACTCCTTTTCATTGCAGAAAACATGTGGAAAAGCTGGTATAGAGCCTTCCCTAAAACACTATAAATTATTTTCTGTATGTGCTTAATGAACACCTTATGCATTTATAATTAAAAATAAATGTGCTTAGAGAATTCTCCTAAAATATTCATATCCATGTAACAATATCTACCCATAGAATTTTTTCACAGACTTTAAGACTAGCTCAAAGTCCTGTTTATCGAAATTTTCCATATGAATTTAATTTATATTTACAATGCATATCGAATATGTTCTATAATTTCATAGACAAAACAAATATTTGTGGAAGAACAAAAGAATGGGGGAAGAGAAGGGAAGAGATCTTTGCTCTATTGAGCATAAGTTTCTGGAGGCAGAAAGTATGGCTGATAGGATTCATTCTCTTTCAGGACTGGGGTTTTAATATATACCATCACTTAAGATACTATAACACATTACATGAAATCTAAAATGATAACTTGTTAGCTGTTCTCTACCTCAGTTTTCTAGACTGTTTGCTAAGGCCTGAAATTGTTGCTCTTTTTCTGTTTGTTTCAGTCTCTAATAAATACCCCTAATTCCAAAGTAACTTAAGTTAGTCTTCTTTTATAAGTACCAGTGGTACATGTGAAGACATGACTGCCACACAAGTATATGTATAGTTAGCTGAGAAACCTAGTGTCAGAACAATAATTTATTAATTTATAAATATGAGCCCAACATTTGCCTTATAATTTTCCTTGCAGTATTTCATTGAAAAGCTACAATATAGTTTAGGAGTCATGATAGTCTAATTTATATATCAAAGTCTGCTTTTATTTGGGCAAGGGATCTACCTGAAACACATGCTAAGCATTCCCCAATTGCTCATGCCAACTACATGATGACAGGAACACTGAGATTAATTATTTTAATGCTAAGCTTAACTCAGCTATTCTAAAGGTCAGATGAAGACCAGCTGAAAGGAAATGAAAACTCTATGGAAATGCTTAACTACTGCAAACTACTGTAATGAATTAATTAAGATTTGCACATAATTTCTTGGTTTGTTTTTTAACTACACTGTTAAGAGTTTTGATGTATTACACTATTCTTGTATACGTTGGAATGAGTCCAGCTCCCATCGTTTTATTGAGCAATTTGATTTAAGATTTTTAGCACTAGTGCTATTCCTGCCTTATGAAGGGGTATACCACTGGTTCCGACTGACAAGATTCTGGACACTGAAATATCTAACATGATACTCTTGAGATTTTGTTGGAATCTCTTGAGCATGACAAAAGATTGGTCTACAAACAGAGATATTTGGTAAGTCGAAGATTAGGTAATTTATATCTAAATACAGAAATTTATAACTGTACTGGGCCGGCCCCTTGATTTAAGATTTTTAGCACTAGTGCTATCCCTGCCTTATGAAGGGGTATACCACTGGTTTCGACTGACAAGATTCTGGACACTGAAATATCTAACATGATACTCTTGAGATTTTGTTGGAATCTCTTGAGCATGACAAAAGATTGGTCTACAAACAGAGATATTTGGTAAGTCCAAGATTAGGTAATTTATATCTAAATACAGAAATTTATAACTGAAGCTTATAGCTAAAGAAAACAGTTTTTAGCTTAAAAACACAAAATTATGAAGTGACTCATACTCCCACTCATGGAATGGGGTCTCCAGTCATGAGTAACCTTTCTCCACTAAAATAGCCTGAGGATCCTTTCATCCCTTAAGGATTTCTAAATTGAGGCAATACAAGCGTCTTTGTTGAAAATAAACACATTGCATCAATTAACAAAAAATATGGCATAAGACAAATTTGATAACCTGGGAGTAATGAGTATCAAGGTGGGATGTGCCTCCCTTCTCAAATTCTGCAATGCTGCCTACTGTACTTGGCTAATATCTGTTTTGTCCAAAGGCATCCCTGCATTGAACAATCTAAGAGCTAAGCTCTGATATGGGCCCTTTTTTATACACCTGAATCTGTCCTCAATTTGAGTGTTTTCTATAAGAGCTTTATCAAGATTTTAGATCACAAGCTGATACTTAGGCCAAGTACCCCATTAGGATTCATCCAAAATTAATTATTATACAAAATTCTCATCTGTGATACAAAATGCCTGTTGTCCTTGGTACAGTGTCACTTTGTCTGGGGTTAGGCAAAAATCTCAGATAGTTCAGATGCAGGAGCCTTGTAATGGATAGGATCACCTCTATGATTAAATACTTAAAAACATAATAACTGGAGATGGTACAGCTGGATAAGAAAAGCAAGGAAAAGATGGATGCAACTTCCATTCAGTCAAATTTATTTACAAGCTTCGAGAAAAACTGAGATTTCAGGGAAAGCAAAATTATGCCCAAGAGAATTCACCAGATTCATTCTATGCATGCAAGACAAAATCTCCTCTGATTTAAATTTATGTAGACCTTCATACAGATTTTGTTGTTGTTGTTGTTGTTGTTGTTGTTGTTTGTTGTTGTTGTTTTTGAAGTGCAATACATGTTTTTCCTAATTTATGCACTAAAAGACCAAGAGCCATATTCAGGTGGAGGGTTGGGGAAGTAATCATGGAATAGTTTGCGCATATGGGGTTATTTAAAGAAAAACAAACAAAAACACATAAAATAGCTTTACTTGGATTACTTGGAGTGTAGTGCAATTAAGGAGTGATCCTTAAGAAACAAGTCCCCCCCCCACACACACACACACCCCCAGCAAAGTTTCTATAGCCTCTTGCCCACAGAAAATAGCAAGACAAAGCAGCTGCTGTCAAGATTGATTGACAATTTGTAATAATTAACATCAGGAACAATAGACTGCTTCCCTTACTCCTACCCACTCAGCAAAGTATTCAAAGTCATTGAAACTGTTTGAGAGATAATAAGAAGTAAAGAACTTGCAGGTGTTCCACACAGAGGCGATGAACACTGTGGTTATTATAACACTCTTAATTTCAACTAAAACAATCTCCCAAACAGTTGCAGAGGAACTTAATGGTGACTCACTTTGAGGAGGAAGGTTCTTAAAGGTAGCCTTGAGCAGTAAACCTTTGGAAGGAAGATTAGTAGGTAATTTCTGGCCTCATAGTTATAACCTTTGTTGGTGATTCTACCTGAAATTTGGATTCTGTCTAGCTATCTCTCGGATCCCGTCAAACACCTGTGTGCCTGCGATTTGCTGCAAGGGTGTCATTGCCATTTTCAAAAGAATTATGCCAGCTGCTTTGGAATTGGTAAGGGATCTATTTGAGACAGAGAGAAGTCTAGAAATGACTGGGAGGTAGAAAGCATACAGTCTAGTTTAGAAGTCATGCTTTTCATGTTACATAGATTAGATTTTCTTTCCCAGGGTTGTCTTTCTGAATTCCTCCTTGAAGTAGTAGCAATGCTGAATTCTGATGAAACAACACCTGTTCCAACCCCAGGGCAGGCTTTTGGGCAGTAATCCTTTCAGATACTGATTCACTCAAGACTGCTAAATAATTAGTGAGTCGACTTTTCTAGCTGATTTCCATTCCTATGGGCAATGCTAACCTTTCTTTCATTTGAATCATTTTATAAGATAATTCTATAATATAGATTCTAACAAATGAATCCTACTTTATCCCAAATTTAAAAATATAACTCCCTGTTTTAAAATTTTAATAAATGCTTAATTTTATATTATTGTATAATTAGAAAGAAATCCCCAAAATATATGCATTTGCAGTATGTGATGCGAAGTGCCATTTTAATTATTCAAAAAGAAAAACATAATCTAGGAGTCTTCTAAATCTAGCAATATGTTCTTATTATGACAATGCTTACATTATTATTTATTTTATATTTTTTATTATTTTAATGTAATAACATAGAAAGTTGAGAATGACACATAAATGATGACACATATTGTAGATTTCTTGGGAACTCTTTAGTCCATCTACAACACCCTTAGCCCAAGTGGTATGAACAATAAACATGTTCCATGAGCTGCATACAATTACATAATTTAAAAAATTAATGTGATTAGGAAACTTGCATATACTGATATATAAATATTAATATACACATATGTAAATTATATATATGTGTAACTATAAGTTTTTGTCATGTAAACTGAATGCTTCTAAAATATTTGGCATGCATGCCTTACATTGTTCAAGATATTAGAGACATACAGATAATTTTAGACTTTTAAGTCTTCTGTATTATATATACAAAATACTCAAAAATCAGATCTTGCAAAACATGGTTACACTCAGTTACATTTTTAGGGGTAAATTTTAGGCCATTTGTAAGAAAAGGTGGATAATAACGATTTTAAAAAGATTCAACTAAAACATTAATTTTTCTCAAACTCACCAAGCAATCACACAATGAGGGGCATTCATTGACTTTCAAGTCCTCTTAATTCTCAGCAATCCGCCTCCTGTATTTCTATTGAAACGCTCATTGCAGAATCTTTAGTGACATCCTTTCTTTAAAAAATCCAATAGAAATGACATGCAATAGAGAGTTGCAAAATTGCATTGAATTATAGTTGCTGCACACAGAGAAACATAACGTAAGCAGAATAGGTATTTTACAGAAGAATGCAAATATTATTATACTTCAGTATGTCAATAAAATATTTTGAATAGCGTTTTAATTTGTAAACTATATATTTTAATTGAAAACGTAATATTAAACTTTTAAACGCTCACTTAAGTCCAGGACACAGACAGAGAAATAGATACAGATAGAGAAAATAAGAATGAGTCACAGATCATTGGGAAAACATTACAAAAATACATTCCAAATTTTAGGTAACGGTTAATCAGTAGGTTTTGGAATTAATTTCATTTTTTTTATTACTTGCTATCTTCTATTTTAAACTCTATACAATAAAATGTACTACATTTGAAAAACAAAAATAAAATAAATAAATATACGTGAAAGAGAAGATACTGATTCTGTAATTATTTTTAAGCCAAAGAAAATGTTAATTTTGTACAACTTTTAAATTTAATTTTCTAACCTATTACTTAATAGTATTTTTAGTATTTTATATTTTTACAGTGTTAAGATAATAATATTTAATAATAGCAAAGGGCCATTGCAATGTGGAAAGAAAATCAGATTTGAATGTCAATTAAACTTTAAAAAAATTCACCTGAAATTATAATTGTCTATTATTGGATGTTATTTTTCATACATGTTTTCAAACTTACCTAATATTGCATTACCAAAAATTAAAGTTCATGGAAATTGTTTTAATGTAATATTTTAATATTGTCATCATTATAATCTTACTAACATTATGTCAAAAAGAGCATTCTTTTTTGAAAAAAGAAAACATGAACATATACAAATTAGTAATTGAACTTTCCTAACTGTTCAGATCATATCCAGTAAATTTTTCTCTCAGCATTATCCCTTGTGAAAATGCCATTAGCATAACAAACCAAAACACTATTCTGAAATGTATTTGAAAATAAGTATGTGAATTTTTATTATAAATACTGTAGATGCTGGCTGTTGCTTTATTTATTTTTAAAATAAGATGTTTTGAGAATGACGTGGTAAGAGATCTGGAAAACTGTTATTAATGCCTTTATTTGATAATATTGTTTGATAATATTAAATAATCACAAGATATATAAGTAAAGAATAGGTCATCTCTTAGTTATATAGGCAATGTTTATACAATTCACATCTTGTTTATTTTCTCTGATGATATACAGTAATTTGGCATTGTTCAGAATATTTTTAACTCATCCTTACTAGGAGAAAAGAAACAATGCCCTCATTCCAATGTAGAATATCATAGTTTGAAATAAAAAGCATTTTTGTAAGTTTAATTGCACCATAATCTCAATTTTCCCTAAAATTGATAAAATTATGTACATCTTTCCTCCTGCACCATGAAAACTAAATGTATATTTAGTATAATATAAATGTTTAATATAATGCAAAATATAAGTTTCTTCTGATGTACTCCACAATAAAAAAGGTAAATTTAATAACTACGACAGCAATGTTTTGATTTGCAAGAACTTATTTCATACCAAGACCTGACAGTAGTGATGCCACTTACCTTTTCATCAAAAGCGTCTATACTTATTTTTCATTTATTTAAGTGCATACATTCTTCATTGCTTTGGAAGCCTACAGCCACTTGGAGTGTAACCTCAGAGGGTTAAAATACAACATTAGATTTCTGTTTCACTTTGATATTTTATTTTATGACAGCTATAACAAATAACCTAAGGTGGTTCTCTTCTGTGATGAGGGAATATTAATTCTCAGGAACAGATGTGAATTTCTCAGTTTTCTTGCCAGGTACAATTTGGAAAATACAGTTGCTATTTTTTTTTTTTTTTCACAATTTACTTTTTGCTCTTTTGACTCAGCCTGGCTACATAACTAGAGATGGTATATACCTTTGATAAGAATTTTCGAATAGGACTGTTTAGAAGGGACTTTCAAATACTGGTTTTGATTGTTTGTTTGCTTATTTGCTATTGTGTTTAACTTCCAAGTATCCTTTTCATTGACAGTATAATATATTAGATAGACTTAGATAAACTTTTATGAGAGTTATGGTCAATTGAATAGTTTCAGGGCAACTGAAAAGTTTAGAAGCAGTCTGACTGCCCTTATTTCTGACCAATTGTAAGTTCAGGGGACAGGATTTACAAAACTGTCCTTGGGTTTGATTTTACTACAGGACACATGGAACTCATTTAAAGCTATTTTATTACAGAGAAAAGATGCAGATTAAAATCAGCCAAGAGAAGTATGTAGACCAGAATCCAGGAAAGGTACCATATGTGGAACTCCTGTTGCCCTCAACCCATGTGGTTATGGGTGTGTTACCTTCTGGCATCAAAATGTGACCACGCACATGGAGTATTGCTAACCACAGAAACTCTGAAGTCTTTAGTGTCCAGAGTTTTTATTGGGGCTCAATCACATATTACCTGTGTGGATAACTTTTAGTCTCTAACCCCTGCTATAGGTCAAATTAGTGTTTTTATTCTTTAGACCCTTATGGGGGCAGAACTGATACCATGTGGCCCAAAGACCCCATCATAAAACACATTGTTTGATTGTCCAGTGGTTAAAGCCACAGGCGAACAAAAACATTTCTATCAAGGAAGGATATTCCAATGACCTAAAGATCACTTCCCAGTAGCTGAGGGCAAAGTTGACATATCATTGGTTAAGTTTAATTCTTTACTATGCAACAATTAAAATAATTAGGCTTGAAACAAACACATTTAATTCAGCAAACGTGTAATGTAATGATTTTTATTACCATTTCTTCCATATTTGGCATTTCTAACTATTTCTGTTTAACTCACAATTAAAATAAAATAATAATATAATTGAGAAAAGTTGCCTGGAATATTACTGAGACCTTTAACTATAGATTTACAATCCTGATTTTGCATCTCATCTCAGCTATTACGTGTGTAACATTAAAAAAAAAAATCAGGAAAAAAAAAAAAGGCATCTTCCATCCCTGTTTCCAGAATCACTCCCTGAAATTAAAGTGAAATTCTCATGGGTTCATCCCTCAATATCACTTCATGAGGATAAAATACAAAAATGTTAAAACTCAAAAAGATGCTCAGCTACACTAATAAGTACAGAAATATAAACTATGCCAACCACAAAATTACGTTTTTTTCAAAATGCATTTTCGGGGCCGGCCCGGTGGCACACTGCTATAGTGCGCTGCTTGGGAAGCGCGGCGACGCTCCCGCCGAGGGTTCGGATCCCACATACAGACCGGTTCCCGCTCACTGGCTGAGCAAGGCGCGGGAGCAACACCGAGGGCTGCGATCCCGTTGCCGGTCCCGGTCCGGTACGGGGGCGACACTGAGGGTTGCGATCCGTTGCCAGACACGGAAAAAAAAGACAAAAAAAAAAAAAAAAAAAGTACATTTTCAAGAACACACATTCTTGAATACAGTTATTGGGGTAAGATCAGGGACCAAATTTAAATTTGGGAGGGATGTATTCCACCCAAATCATGTTAGCTTGCTTATAGTAGACACTGAATGTAAGTTTGTTCAATGGATTTTAGAGTATAATTTTGGAGTGGACATATTTCATTTCTGAGTAAAACAAGTTCACAAGCTTTGATCATTCACTGAATGAAATGTAGTACTAACATTTTTCATTAAATTTGAAAATTATGCTGTGGACATATTTCTGAATGTAAGCCCAGCCATCTCTACATGGAGGATGCATACTGTAGTGAATGCCCAAATAGTATAAGATTAAGAAACCACAGCAGTGAATTTACTATCAAAACCTTCCTATAGTAACTAAATCCTTGCATGTATATAATTGTGCATTTATGCATATAATTATTTTTACATACATATAAGTTTACTACTTATTTGTAATTCTCATAATTGCATGCTAAAATTTTTAGTCTAGAATTGATTATGCAAATATTATTAAAAAATTAAGAAATCCTCAAAACACTGAGTGATACAGTCAAGGCTAGAAAAAATTAGTAAATATTAGAGCTGGAAAAAGAATTAAGTCTTTGACTCTCAGACATTACTCTTCTTCCACTGTCCTAGACATCTTCTCTTTCTACTTAGACTCTTGAAAATACAAAATTTATGTCCATACAAAGTAATGTGGATAAATATTACAATAGCAAAAATAAAGTATAAATAAAACTATTTGGCATATACACATTTCTATTTTTTTTTTTTTTTTGGTTTACTACTTCTTTCTAAACAATGATCTCATACCTAATGTATAAGATGGAAAAGGGGAAAACCATCTCTTGATGATGTTTTTTTTTTCCCCTTTCTCCTAGTAGGTTACTGTTTTTGTAGTTTAGATCTTTTGCAGCACTGTCAGTGTCTTTCAGAGTAGCAACCCATCTGTGTCTTATACATCCCTTCCAAGAACTGCTATGCTCTTTTCGATAATTGTTTTTTCTAATCTCAGCAGGGCTTTCTAGTCTTTAAGTTTTCACAGTATACATTACAAAATAATTTTGAATAAAATAATAACTCACAGGGAATTGTCATCCTTCCCAAGTTTTAAAGCAGAATGGATCTTAGAATTTGCATGTTGTTATATATTTAAGCTTTTACTTAATAACTAAACCAACTTAGCTTATACTAAGTTCAAATATTGCTGTTGTCAATAGAAAGTTTATATTGTCCTAAGTTCGATTCACTGTTCTACTAATGATTTGAATTTCAGGCCCTCCCAAAACTATAGTACTATCAAGCATAAAATTAATCTCTGGTTCCCTTGTCCATAAAGGCTTAATAAGATCATATGCCCATGATTTATAAGGAGGCAAATGTGGGAGCTTATTTCTCTGCTACTTACCTTTTACTAAGTGATGAAATATTTTATTATCATTCATTACTATTCATATAATTATCACAATAATCATTATTTTATTGCTTTTCCCATAGTCTATAAAATATACAAAATCATATATGTTATTTTATACTTTAAAAATTAAAATCATAAAATATGATCTCCCCAATCATATTTTAAGAGAACATGTTATTTGATATATTTTTATTAGTAACATACATTCCCTTTTGAATATTTGACCCAGAATGATACATTTTGATAAATATTGTTGCTGATTATTCCTGAAGAAAGAATAATATTTTTCTGGGTAAAAGTTCCTTGAGAACCCATGATCTCATAATACTTATTAAAAAGACCTGTTAGGAATTCTTAAAAACTGAGCTTTTTTTTTTTCATGATCTATATGTTTAATTTCATTTGCAGGTATTATGAGATAAAATATATTATACTCATATAAATATCTGAATTGTATTGTTTGATCAGGTTAAGTCAATAAAATATATTACAGTGAAGTATTTTATAATCATACAATCACCAGAGGGAAAAAATAATCACTAAGAAAATATTAAGAAATTATCAAACCACCTCTTTTAAAAGAAATGTATTCTAGCTTGAACTTACAAACATAAGGTTAGCTCCTACTATCTAAACTCCCTGTCGGACTCAGGCACTCAGTCACTCCGGGTTGCACAATGCAAAAATGCTACATGTTCATAGCAAAATGTACAGTGCTTGTGTTTTTTCCTCAAGGTTAAGAATGCATAGAGAGTCATTGAATATGTTTCTCTCTACAATGTAGTTATGTTGAAAATGATATAGCTTGCTTTATATTATACCAAAATTGTTTTTCACAATTCAAGATGTTCAGGGTAAATTTAATCCATGTTGATTTCATGTAGCTTGAACTACTTTCTATATCTCCCCCTCCCTCTGTCTCTCTGTCTCTCTCTCTGTCTCCTTTCTCTCTCTGAAATTGCACCTATGTGTATTCAGATACACATATGTATGTACCAAGCTATACTGTTGATTTTCTCTTCTCACTATAGCTAATGCATCCATACAACCTAATAATTTTTTTTAAATATGTAAAATAATTTCGGTAAAGCATTACATGAAGTCATAATATACAAAATTCAAAAAGTCTGTGCTGCAATCAGCAAGAGAGAGTGCAAAAAATAAAATACAAAGCTTNCTCACAGGGAATTGTCATCCTTCCCAAGTTTTAAAGCAGAATGGATCTTAGAATTTGCATGTTGTTATATATTTAAGCTTTTACTTAATAACTAAACCAACTTAGCTTATACTAAGTTCAAATATTGCTGTTGTCAATAGAAAGTTTATATTGTCCTAAGTTCGATTCACTGTTCTACTAATGATTTGAATTTCAGGCCCTCCCAAAACTATAGTACTATCAAGCATAAAATTAATCTCTGGTTCCCTTGTCCATAAAGGCTTAATAAGATCATATGCCCATGATTTATAAGGAGGCAAATGTGGGAGCTTATTTCTCTGCTACTTACCTTTTACTAAGTGATGAAATATTTTATTATCATTCATTACTATTCATATAATTATCACAATAATCATTATTTTATTGCTTTTCCCATAGTCTATAAAATATACAAAATCATATATGTTATTTTATACTTTAAAAATTAAAATCATAAAATATGATCTCCCCAATCATATTTTAAGAGAACATGTTATTTGATATATTTTTATTAGTAACATACATTCCCTTTTGAATATTTGACCCAGAATGATACATTTTGATAAATATTGTTGCTGATTATTCCTGAAGAAAGAATAATATTTTTCTGGGTAAAAGTTCCTTGAGAACCCATGATCTCATAATACTTATTAAAAAGACCTGTTAGGAATTCTTAAAAACTGAGCTTTTTTTTTTTCATGATCTATATGTTTAATTTCATTTGCAGGTATTATGAGATAAAATATATTATACTCATATAAATATCTGAATTGTATTGTTTGATCAGGTTAAGTCAATAAAATATATTACAGTGAAGTATTTTATAATCATACAATCACCAGAGGGAAAAAATAATCACTAAGAAAATATTAAGAAATTATCAAACCACCTCTTTTAAAAGAAATGTATTCTAGCTTGAACTTACAAACATAAGGTTAGCTCCTACTATCTAAACTCCCTGTCGGACTCAGGCACTCAGTCACTCCGGGTTGCACAATGCAAAAATGCTACATGTTCATAGCAAAATGTACAGTGCTTGTGTTTTTTCCAGAAATGTATTCTAGCTTGAACTTACAAACATAAGGTTAGCTCCTACTCTCTAAATTCCCTGTTGGACTCAGGCACTCAGTCACTCGGGGTTGCACAATGCAAAAATGCTACATGTTCATAGCAAAATGTACAGTGCTTGTGTTTTTTCCTCAAGGTTAAGAATGCATAGAGAGTCATTGAATATGTTTCTCTCTACAATGTAGTTATGTTGAAAATGATATAGCTTGCTTTATATTATACCAAAATTGTTTTTCACAATTCAAGATGTTCAGGGTAAATTTAATCCATGTTGATTTCATGTAGCTTGAACTACTTTCTATATCTCCCCCTACCTCTGTCTCTCTGTCTCTCTCTCTGTCTCCTTTCTCTCTCTGAAATTGCACCTATGTGTATTCAGATACACATATGTATGTACCAAGCTATACTGTTGATTTTCTCTTCTCGCTATAGCTAATGCATCCATACAACCTAATAAATTTTTTTTAAATATGTAAAATAATTTCGGTAAAGCATTACATGAAGTCATAATATACAAAATTCAAAAAGTCTGTGCTGCAATCAGCAAGAGAGAGTGCAAAAAATAAAATACAAAGCTTAACAAGAGTCCAAGATGCTATTGAAAAAAATCCTTATTTTTAATTGAAGGGATAATTTGGTGGGGGACACGGAGTATAATCACAATTTGTGGTAATGGACATGCTGCGAGTATGGATCTGGCCATCACATCTTAGGCACGAGTGGTGACAATTTGCTATGAAACCCACGGATATTCATAACCAATAAAATAAATGTATAAAAAATAGAAAAAATCTTTAATAATGTTTAAACTTGAAGCGAGAGACCGAGTGTTGTTTTAAAGTCAAATGTTGCTTGATCTCGAGATTTTATTTTAATGTCTCAACAATTTCCTCCTAGACAGGGTAAAATTCTAACTAATAAATACAGCAATAAAAAAAATGGTAAAAGTACTCTGTCTTCATATCATCTTAAAGAGACTCCACTCATGTTTTTATTTATGATAGCTAAAAAATAAATCTCTGGCATTACTGGATACAGGAAAGGCAAACAATACTTTGGTGAAGTCTACATCATTTTATTTCTTCTAAAATGCACTCCAAAAATTATATCATACACTTTTAAATGTCAAATATAAACATGTTTATTTAAGTAATGATATAATAAAGATAATGATTTTTTTTAATAGAGCTCTTGAAAAGGGAGACAGTCAACTATTGGAAACAAAATTAGTCTGTAGATTCATTCTGGGAAGAAATTTGTCATAGCAGTTTATTGATGACAATTATTTGAAAGTAATGATCCAAAAACAATGTAAATTAATCTCTTGTCTTATAAAATTTTAACAAGCAGTACTTTTGTTGGTAGATTAATAAAACTTTCATCAAAAGTAAAAATATTTCCCTGAAAACAATTCAGTCATTTTACAAAAAATGCAATATAATTAATCCACATGAATAGGAAAAGAAATGCTGTGTGTTATAATGTTTAGTATATTGTAATTTTATTATTATAAGCATGCTAAAGAATTCTATAAACATGTTAAAACTGGTAACTATTCTAAATTATCTTAATTAGGTTTATTACACTTCTAAAACATAAAACATAAAAAGACATCGGGATAACTAAAAGTGCCAATAAACATGAGAAAAAATTTTAAGTTACTTATGAATTTTAAATTTATATATTATGCTCCCAAATTGTTAATTCAACTTTAATCTAGACTTAGGTATATTTTGAAATAGGCCGAGATGAGAAAACAAATCCTAAAAGAAACTATAAACACTAAGTCAATGTTTACATATGGGAAGTGGTTTGATGATTGTGAGTAGAGAATTCTTTTAAGTAAATGAAAAGTTGCATTGTCATTAAGATAACTATTAAGTAGTTTAATGATATATTCATTAAGATATTCAAACTAATTTTTAATCAGTCCAATTTCAGATAACTTTTAGTAGCTACAAAATATGAACTTTTTGACTTTTATTCAGTCCTACTGTAGCAGGATGAGAAATATTCTTTCAAATATAAATACAAATTTAGCCATTCTGAATTTACATCTTTAAGAAATAAAATAGTCACGTTATATCAAGTAATTTAAGAATTAAGAGTAAGTAAACATTTCTACATGAAACGAAATAATTAAAGAGTTACTAATAATAGATCTATATGTTTAAGAGATTATAAGATTCTAATGTAGGTGGTTAATTATGCAATTAGGGACAAAATGAACCACTGAAATACATACTTGGAAAAAAATTAATAAATTATGCTGTCCTTATTTTGATCAATATTATTATTAGAAGAACCTTTGCTAATCAATAGTCACAAGTCACAAATATTGGGATAATATTGACATTATCATCCACTGTTAATTTTAAAATAGCAATCAATGGCCATATTACATTAAGAAGTAATCATTATTAATTTGTTAAATAAGAATGTTAATCTAGTTCATCAAATGAATGTTTTTTTTTTTGTTTCCTTACCTTAACATATGAATTTTAACCTACACAACTTTGATGTGAAGCCATGATTGAATGTATTACATAGAAATGTTCTAAAATAAAAAGTAACTGTTTCAAAATCTGAATAGAAAAATAGTATACAATTACATAAAATATCTAAAAACCACATTATATATGTCTATGTATTGATGAATACACAAGGGATCTTCAAAAAGTTCATGGAAAGATTTGTATTAACTTTTAATTCATTTTTTCCATGAACTTTTTGAAGTACTCTCCAACATAGATATACGATTATAAATAACCCATCTAAATCTGAATCAAGTTCATTTACTGCACAAATATAATTGCTAAGAATTGAATGTTCCCCCCAAACTTATTGAAGTTAAAATTGTATCCTCACCAAGCTCCAGGTATTGGAAACTTTGTCCCCACTGTGACAGTGTTGAGAGGGTGGGAAATCTTACAGTAATTGATAGGTGGGGTCTTGAAGAGGTGATTAGAGTGTAGGAACATGTAGTAGTGAATGGATTAATAATGGTGGTCAGGAGCATGTTTCTGAGAGCTTTAAAATTTTGTTTTCTTACAAATTATCCAGTCCCAGGTATTTTGTTATAAGCAACAGAAACAGATTTAATTCAAATACATACATAGTACAATAATATTAAATTTAAAATAATATAATAATTTTTAAAATAATTTTAAAAACAATGCATATATCTATTTTCAACAACCAACACAAATTTAGGTAGTTATTAATTTCTTCTAGATTTTTCTAGAAAAGAAGAAGAGATAGGAATTCTTCTCCTCCGGGTATGGTTCATGAATGCATAACCTGGTCTTGTTTTGGTTCTTTATCAGCACCTTTATGTACTTAAGGAAGACTCTAAGCCTTGCACAGGCACAGACAGGTTGAGCCAATAGTGCTACTAACAACTTAAAGCTACAAGCAACTTCATAGGCAAAACAATAATCATAAAACTATTAGATGTCTTCCTAGTTAAACATAGATATAATAAAGAATTGTGTTTTGAAAGTGTTTATTAAAAAACAAACCAAACAAATAAAAAAGNTGTTATAAGCAACAGAAACAGATTTAATTCAAATACATACATAGTACAATAATATTAAATTTAAAATAATATAATATTTTTTAAAATAATTTTAAAAACAATGCATATATCTATTTTCAACAACCAACACAAATTTAGGTAGTTATTAATTTCTTCTAGATTTTTCTAGAAAAGAAGAAGAGATAGGAATTCTTCTCCTTCGGGTATGGTTCATGAATGCATAACCTGGTCTTGTTTTGGTTCTTTATCAGCACCTTTATGTACTTAAGGAAGACTCTAAGACTTGCACAGGCACAGACAGGTTGAGCCAACAGTGCTACTAACAACTTAAAGCTACAAGCAACTTCATAGGCAAAACAATAATCATAAAACTATTAGATGTCTTCCTAGTTAAACATAGTTATAATAAAGAATTGTGTTTTGAAAGTGTTTATTAAAAAACAAACCAAACAAATAAAAAAGCAACCTAACATAGTTTCTAAAAGCAGACTGATAAAAGCCAAAACATGAAATGTAAGCGTTTCATCAATATAAGGCCAAAACTACGTAGGTTTCTTCTGATGGCAACTAGTGGTCTCAAAGAAAAAACTGCGTTAATTGCATCTGCATAAACTTACATTCTCTCGTAACACTACTGATTATTACATCAACAATCTTATTCTGCAAATAAGTTCAGTGCATGATTTTTTAATCTCACATTTGGAACATCTATTTAGTTCAATTCTTGTGGGATTTTTAAAAATAGTACAGAACACATTTTTAACACAGTACAGAAATTATCATATTTTTGTTCTCTACTGAACAGTTGCTCTCTAAAGCTAGGATATAGAAAGAAAAAAAAACAGTATTGTTGGTTGGAATGTCATATAGATCCATTTTCTTTTAACCATTTTAAAAACTGCCTATTGTTACAAAGGGAGTCTTAGAATGATTAAGTACATGAATCCAGGTAGAGCAAATAGCTCTATTCCCTCTATCTACTCTTATTATTTGGGAATGAGTAGTTTATATCCAAGTAAATTACTCACAGTATCCATCTCTGTCATTTGCCTCTTCTCTTTCTGTCAGTCTTTATTTCTATCACTCTATGCAATGTGAGTCTTAGATTGGGTATTCACTACAGCTGTTGATTAGCAGTGCCTGATCTGAAAATCAAATACAGGAGAGAAAATTCAAAAGAGAGAATCTACATACCCATTCAGACTACCCCCTACGCTTAAGACATTGCTCTAACTGGTGCTGAACATTTAAAAATTAAATTGATCGGCAGGATTGTAAATTTAGCATGACGCATAACTGGCAGCCCTCGTATAACATTTTTCACATTCCAATAAAAGAAATATAACTTGAAGAAAAATACAAAAATTTTATATGGTATCTCTCTTTGAAAAGAACTAATATCACAGTTCCCAGTATCTGGGAGATATTTTCATTAACTATAATATAGAAAGGAATTAGACTAAAAAACTAAGCATTTAAAAACTTGTACTTTATGCCAATGAAAACTGAGAAAAGCTGCCTTAGTCCATTCGGACTGCTAAAACAAAAATACCATAGACTGGGTGGCTTAAACAAGAAATGTTTAAGTTAATGTTAAGCCTCACAGTTCTGAGGCTTGGAAATCCCACATCAAGGATTCAGAAGATTTTGTGTCTGGGTCGGGTCTGCTTCCTCATTCACAGTTGACCATCCTCTCTCAGTGTGGGTGAGGAAGCTCTCTGGGGTCTCTTACAAGGGGATTAGTCTTATTCATCTCCCAAAGGCCCCACCTCCTAATTCTATCACATTGCAGGGAAGGACTTCAATATATAATTATGGGGAGATACATTCAGTCCACAACCCTGCCTGATAGCAACTAGATAAAATTATTCTTTCTTTTTCTTTATTACCTTACACCCCAGCCCTTGACTTCATCTGCCATGTGATTCAGACTGAATTCTTACTATAAACTCTGAAAACAAATTGTCCACAGGGCTTTTAAGGAGTAATAATTAAATTTTTAGGGTAAAACGAGTGGGTGAGATAAGGATACATCAAAGGTTATATTAAAAAGAAGGATATATTGTGATTTTCAAATATTAAAACTGTTTTAAGTACATGAGGATGAATTTAAAGTAGGCACACTTTTGAGGTACTCTATATGATGTGTTTTTCATTGAGGAAGGCAGAGAAGGTGGTGTTACACTTTGTCTCACATTGGCAAATCTACATAAGCAAGAGATTGGCCAGATGTTGAGAAAGAAACGCTATACATATCAGCCTGTTTTTGTGTGAACGTTTGAAAAGAGTGTTCAGCCAGCACAAATGTGGATAAGAGGTGGGTCCATGGCAACACAGACATCCCATATGATAATAAGCAATCTCTCAAAGTTGAAATCTCCTTTTTCTATGATGAGTAAAGGTGAAAGTAGACCACTCATAAATAGTATTGGGAAAGTGGAAAAATAAGGGAATGAAGAGATTTCCTGAAGGGCTAGAAGGAAAATAGGTCTATGTACTATAAGAAATTCAATATGTTTTATAATTGTATGACATCATTCTTTGAAAAAAATGGAAGAAGACATAAACAGGAAAATTGAGGTTAAAAGCACAAATCAAAAACCATGAAGAGAATGATATTTAAGGGATTTATGTCTACCATGCTACTTGACATATTTGAGATGATCAAATAGTATTTATGTAATGGAATAAGGATTGGGATAAAAATGATGGCTAACACCACCACCACCAACTCCCTGCTCCCCAAAAGTCATGCAAAAATTAAAAGCCACATTGGAGGTAACAAGAACAGAATGTTAACGGCAGAAAGTAAAATTAATGTAGTGGTGGAAAACTGAAAATTATCTTCAAGAATAATGATGGAAATGACAACTATATAAAAGAATAAAGGAAAGGATATTAGGCATGAGAATAGGAGCTGGTGATTTAACATAAAAACAAAATGGGATTCTGAAGAAGAACAAATACTGAAATAGAAATAACTATCAGGTATTTCCGGAGCTTAAAAACAACTGAATATGCAGATTGTAATGTCTTACAATATTAAGAGAAAATCAATAAAATTATACACACTCTTAAATACATTGTGTCATATTTTGAAATAGAAAATAAATACTACTGTGAATTGTTTCTTGTGCCCTATTCTTATTGACTATCACTACTGTGTAGTGGCACTATTGATCTTGTCTCTACATCTTTATTCATCAGTTATTAAGTTGTTTTATTATTTCTGGCACTTCACAGATTATGTGAAATTTATATATAGGTAATTATATTACCTAGAAGCAAGCACAATTTTTGAATCTCTTTTCAAATTTGTATGACACTTATATCTGTTTTTTCTTCCATATTTCAGTGACTAGGACATCCACTACAATATTGAATAGTATGAATAAAAATGAGCATGCTTGTATTGTTTCTGATATTAGTTGGGAGGCTTGTGAATTTCAATATAAAGTGTGATGTCTGGTAAAAGTTTTTGTAGGTTCCTAAGAATAATTATAATCCAAATTATGCACAAGCTTAATATAGAAAATTGAAAAGTATAATTAGAGAACAAAAGAACATCTAAATTTAGTCAGAAAGAATAAAAATTGTAAAGAAGACCTTTCTCTTATAGTTAATCTATAAATTCAGTGTTAATCGCATCAACAGGTCAACAAAATATTTTTATAGAACTTGAAAAATGATTCCAAAATTCATATGAAAGACCTAGGTAATTAAATTTAAAAAAAAGAAAAAGAAAAACTGAAATAGAACATATCCAATCAGAAAGAGAAACTTATTATAGAACTGAGAATATAATTTTGACAAAAGGATAAACTACAGATCAGTGAGAAAGAGCATTTTCCATATTTTATATATGACATACATGATGGAGGAGGCATTACAAATCAGTAAATTGTGATGTACAGTAAATAGATATTTATCTAATACATATAAATGCATATATATATACACACACACATATATCACATATAAATATATATATATACACAATTAAAGCCCTACTTCACATCATACAGAAAAAAAATCCGGATGGATTAATACATAAGAAAAATAAAATATTTAATTATTACATGAAACTACAGGAGAATATCTCATGATCTCATCATAGGAAACATTTTAAGAAATAATAAATAAGCAGCAGGAAACCTAAAGGGAAATATTCATCCATCCATTCATTCATTCAACAATTATTAAGCAAGTGCCATATGACAGGAATACTTCCAGGTATTTATTATGCAGCAGTTAATAATGCAAAATGTCCTGCATTAATGAAGCTTTAAATGTTGTGGTTAATAGTAATTTGACTGCATCTAAAGGGAAATAAAAATGCAGAATTAGAGAAGACATATGAAATATATCTCATAACAATTTATTTTTAAAAATAGACCAAACCAGAAAACCAAAAACAAGAGATAGCAGGATATTTTCCAGTTTCTTCTTCCTGTCCATTTTCCATAGTTTTCTATCATCCTCCATATCCTGGGAGTCTGAACTTTGCACGCTTCATCAAGGTGCTGTCTTGCGATATAGATTCATGTTTAGGTGGGAGATTGGAAGAAGTGAGAAGACGAAGGCCAGGTTACCTACATGCTTAGACACCTTGTTTTAACTGCATCCCACCACAAAAGTTACAGCTTCTGTAATGTAAACATCTACAGCTTTTAATTTCATGTTCTAGGTATTAACAGCTCCCTGAGGTTGTTAGCCCCAGGGTTCTTCAAAACTTCTTGATTTGTCTTAAAAGTGCACACATAGTGTCCCCTCTTTAAAATATCCTCAATTACCTCATTTGAAAATGAATTACCTCATTCTAACTGCATAAATATTAGACTTCTTAAACATTTTACATCACTTTCCTGTTAGAACCATGACCGATATGACAATAAAAATGAAAAGGAAATTTACAGAAAAGAAAACATGAATTGTCAATATACTTCTATGAGATCAAATTAAGCTCATTAGGAATTAGAGAACTATAACACAAAACAACCAAGATCTGACACTTCCAATTCACTGGAAAAAGCAACAATTAAAAAAGCCTGATAATATCAAGTGCTGACAAAGATGGGAATGCTTGCTGGTAAAGTTATAACTTATTTAATCACTTTTAGAGAGCTATTTGGTCATATATTACAAAGTTATACATATATATGTATATATATGCAAATATTAGTATATAAGAATGAAAGTAATCATATATGTATCCTAGAGAAGTTACTACTTATGTACAGAACAGTTATTTCAATTTTACTTGTTACAGGAAACTTTGCTTAAAAAATCAATTGGGAAATAGAAATATACTAGAGATGGAGGAGAGGGAGGGAGGGGGTTTGGGGAGGGACAGGTTGGGTTAAAGGGCATAAAGAAAAATCATGATTTGTAATAATGAATATGCTAATAAAAATGTATAATATAAAATGGAGTACTTTAAGCAGTTTAAGGATTTCAGATTTCTAAGAAAAAATAAACACCCTATTTAAAAGGAATAAATAATAAAATTAGGAAGATTAAAAATATTATGATTAGCAGGTAGAAGGGCAACACCCTGGTTGGTGGGTCGCAGAACACAGGAATGGAAAGAAACTTTGTCTTTGGTTACATAATTCAACCCTGGGTAAGCCAAGCCTGAAGCCTGCTGTACCTCTCAATTTCAGAGTTATGTACTCTAAACCAATGCAAATTTTCTTTTTAGTAGTGTTTCTATTCCAATTTCTTCATTTTAAAATATCTGTATCCACAAAATTAAATTGTTCCTTGAAATCAATATATAGCTGTTTTTACCCAATTTTGATTGTTATTTTTAAATTGGAGTAGTCTGTATAACTATATCTGTATATATCCCTATACCTATGCATATATAATGTATTTTGTGCATATGTATACATTACATGCTTTATGCATAATAATATATTTTCTCACAGTTTTTCTTTGGATTAATTATTTCTAAACAGTGTTTTATATTTCTCACTATTAACTTGTCAATTAAACTTTATTTTAGTATTATATAAGAGTTTACATTAGAAATTTCAACAGGCTTTGCTGATTTATTATAATATTATATAAAATGGTACTTCTCCACTTCCTGAGTAATGAATAGACTAATTATAACACCTAACATTTATTTATCCCTTCCCAATGTATATTGTTATTTTAGTATTAATTTCATATGTAATTTAGCCTCTCAATTTATCATCTTAGTACACAGTTAATAATCAATGATATGGCGTTTTAATTAGCACTGTCTTCATTTGACCTTTTCTCATAATTTCTTCCTGTATCACAAACCTTCTGAATGAAATCATTTCTTTTTCTTAATGAATGACTTTGAACTCCTGTTGAATAAATTCTCACTATTTTATTTAGCCTGGAAATGTCTCCATTTTTTGAAATATATTTTGACTGGATGTTGATTCTAGATTAATAGTTATTTCCTTAGAATACTTTCCATATAATATGCCATTTTATGTTGCCTACCATTTTTTCAGTTAAGTTAGCTGCTAGTCTTATTTTTATTCCTTTGCACATAATGTGTCCTTTTTGCTCTGTCTACTTTTTAAGTTTCCTTTCTGTTCCTGGATTTTAAAGTGTATGGTATGATTTGGTATCATTGTGTGTGTGTGTGTGTGTGTGTGTGTATCAGTTAATGCTGCTAAGTTTTATAGTGGTTCTTGAAATAATGGCATCATGCTATTAGTTTTGATATTTTTTATCTCCTCTCTCTTCAAATTTATTTCTGCCCACATTCTCTTTGTCCTCTCCTTTGAGGACTCTAATTGCATGAATATTAGACTTCTTAAACATTTTATATTTTTTAGTTATTCATCTAAATTTTTCATCATTTTGTCTTTCCAAACTTCAATATAGATATTTTACTAATTTTCTCTCTAGCTGTGTTTAATCTGCTATTAAACCTACCAATTAAGCTTTTAATATCAGGTTTCCTTTTCAAATCTGTAATTTATATTGGATTCATTTGTAGATTGTAGTTTATTCACCAAAAATTTTGCATGTGATCACTTAATTTCTGAAATATTTTAATTGCAATTACTTAAAAGTCAGAATGTAATGATGCCATTAGCTTGAGCTCCTGTGAGTATCTTTATATTGTCTATTTTGTCTATTTTTTTTTAAATGTGTCATCTTTCCTTTCACCTTGCTATTTTTTATTGAGCTCCAGATATTGTGTTCTCTGTGCAACAGAAGATTTGAAAGATATTATTTTTACATGTTTGTTGACATTTTCTGGCTGCTTTTAACAGGATGTTTGTATCTAAAAATCATGGTATCTCAAACATTTTACATTTTAAAAATTATGTAATTACCACTGTTTTTAGGTACTTTAGATTTCTTAATCTAAAAAGCAGTATAATGGTAGAATTTAGAATGTGATTATGAGCATACTGTTCCATATTAGTTAGCATTAGTTGCAGTAAGAGAAAAGGTTGTGGGAAAGAACATTTGAAAATATTGAGGGAAGCAAATTTAAGGAGACTTATTTTGTTACTGAGTTTCTCTGAGACATTAATATGGGAATGAATTTATAAATCTCCAAGAAAGGCATAAGTTATCAGATATTGTTAGCATACTTACTGTCATAAAAACTTATATTAATAGAACATCTTACAAGATAAAATTTTGTGCCATACACTTTTGGATATTAGACTAGATAAACTTAAGATAATGTCCATCTTTTTCATTATGCAAATTGAAATAATTAAAGATTTAATTTAAGATCAAATAAAGGGTCTTGTTAGCAACTGTCTTCTAGTGTATGAACAGTCTTTCAAAGGAAGATACTGACCATCTGTTCTCTTGTTCCACTGAGAATAAAACAAAAACATGTGAAACATGTTTGAGAAAGGGAGATCCAGGTTAGATGTAAGAAACAACTTATTGACATTAAGGGTTGTTTAAACACAAAAGCTCACTACCAAGGGAATGTATGTAATAATTTTCTCTCAACATCAGTAACAATAAGGAAGACAACCATCTGTTTTAGTGGCTTAGTTTGTAGCCCTTCCTGAAAACACAGCACTAGGTTATAAAGCCTCAGAGGGTACTTCACATTTTATAAGGATGTATACAAATTGGAATAGCAGAGATGGAAACTATAGTTTAAAGAGTGTCCTCTGACTAAAGGATATATTCTAAGAAGGACCCTGGAATGAAAAACAGAAATTAAAAGAAAAATTAATGAAATTTTAAGTAAAGAGATTTATGTTAATAGATTTAATATTAAAATATTAAATTTTCATCTTGTATTCTATAGACTTTCAGCATTTTAATCTCTTTTAATTTAGACTTTTATTTTAGCCTGTTGATTTTCAGACTCCCATGTTTTACATTTATTGACTTTATTCTAAATAAACTTTACTAAATATAACTCACATGCAATAAAATATCTGTATTTTAAATCTATCATTCGAAGATTGTGAGTCTGGGACAGTGGCTTCTTCCTGGAACAGACATATGAGCAAGTTTGGTAAGATGGGAATCACACCGGCTACCTGGGTGGGAGAGTGAAGAGAGGTTACAGTACCTCTTCCCACCTCTGTACCTGAGTTCTCAGGTTCAAAAATGCTCACATCTTATCAGTCAAGTGAAATATCCCCCGTTGGCTGTGACATACACAGTATGTCCTACACTATTAACAAAAATTCTGCTTTTAATCCAACCTCCGGAATGGCAAATTCTAATCTATCTTAGATCCTCCTGAAGCTCAATAAAAGTTTCCCTTCAATAAACAAATAACTATCCCATAGGGCTGGGCCAACATGGGAGGACCACCTTAGGAAAACTATTGAACTAGAGACCCCAAATTGCTGGTTAGTATCTTCCATATCCTTGTAGGAAAAAAATTCTATGCTCTGCTCCTTGGGGGGTAAATGGAGAATAAAGTCACTGTCTCCCTCTCCCTGTTATTTAATAGCCTTGCTAATCTCCAACCAAATTGATTCTTCAGGAAGAGGGATTTAAGGGGATTTAGGGCCTTGCAGTGTCATAAGTGGAGACCAAGCTATGAATAATTGTGAAAGAAAGATGTACAATTGAAGGGAGGAGATGCAGATAGTCTGGTCAACTGTCTAGTGCAAATGAGAAGTACTCTCCTGGGGAACTGCTTCATTGAAATCTCAGACTGGGATTATGTTGTCCCTTTCCATCAGCCACTTAAACCTGTCTTATTTGTCTGTTGAAATGCTCAAACACCTTTTTGGCTTGGGGAGTGAGGAAAAGCTTGGCAAATCCATTATATGTCCTGTGATTGGGCCCAATGGTGTGTAACTGCCAATCCAAGACCATTACCTGATGAAATGTGTTTAGGGAACCCAAACAGAAAATAAATATGGCCTCATCAGGTTTGAATAATGAGTCAGTGGAACTCACAAGTATAGGTCAGCCAAATCCAGAGAAGGTATCAACTGCAGTCTAGATCCAGGGGATTCCCCTCAACAGGATAAGAGGCCCCCTTTGATCTACATGCCAAGATATTCCTGACTCAAAAGATCTGTTTGTGGGCAGTATTTTCAGTCTCGGCTGGTATCTAACAAGCAGGACAGCTTTTCCATGATCTTTCAGGGTCTTCTGATGACAGTGTCAGTCCATACGTGTAGGCCCCATTGGTTATGTTCTTCTTTGTAAATGTAGGAACCTTTCTGGTTAGCATGCACATAGATAACAAAAAGCTTATTAGGAACAGAACTAATTTTTATCCAAATGTCTTATCTCCAAAGAAGAGTATGGTTTATAAGCCAGTATGAGTCTTGACAGTGGACCAACCAGCTGGCCAGGCTGTTAGCTATAGCCCATCTTAGTCAATCTGGGATGGCTAGCACGGCCATCTATACTGCATAAAATTCTGCCCATTATACTAAGCATTCTTTACTGCACTTGGGGCTTGCTCTCTCTCAGATTTGATGGCAGCTACGATTCATTGCAACCCAGTAGAAATTAACCAGAAGAAGCTATCAATGAACCAGGCCCACACATGTTCTGTGAGGTCTGTATATCTGGGTCCCCACTGGGTGGCAGAAGGGCACTACAGAAACACGTTCATAGAATTAAGATTGCAGCCAGAGCAGGTTTCACCTGCCTCTGGATGAAGCATTTCTATTTTACTCGAGAAGATTCCTGAGCATCCCCACCCCCATCCAGTGTTTTGAGGCCCCTGCCTAGACACACCATATGACTGTGATTCCTTGCCATAAGACTATTTCATGGCTATGGTTCATTTGCTTAGTAATCATCATGGCCCAATAAAGGCCAATAACTGCCTCTCAAAATGTATGTACCTATTACCCAACTCCAGGAGCTTACGTATAGCCCAAAATCCTAATGGATGCCTCTGACCTGTGGTATCCCTCTGCCATGTCTCCAATCAGAGAACTGAGAGATTACTAAAACCTGTAATTCAAGCAAATGCGAATCCCACAAATATCCCAAGGGAAGAGTGTCCTGAGTAACAGATTAGACAGCGTAAATGACATCTTGAAGGTCAGATCGAGGATGCTCCGTCAAAGGGAGTGGCCTTTCTGGTAACCTGGTAGATAGATGCTATCAAGATCCTTGGGTGGAAAACGTCAAAGCACTAGCTGAATAGTCTCACCAATCACTGAGCCTTTTTTATTGCTGTTGTTTTTGGTTTTGGTTGAGGCAGAAAGGGCCAACTGATTGGCACTTATCTTCTCTGGTATGATATATCATGCACTTTCCCAGATTACATCTAGGAATTTTGTTTGGGTAATATATCCTTGTACTTTCTCTGTATTAATGGCACACCTGTGTTGCCACATGTATCTCAGCAGAGCACCCATTTCTTTTTGGTGGCAATTTTATCTAGGCCCACCAGAAGGATGTCATCAGTATAGTGAGAGGCATATGCTTCTTTCAGGAGTGGGACATTTCCCAGGTCATAGCCTACCTTTTCATTGCAGATAGCCAGAGAATTTAGGTAGTCTGACCATACATCTGGAAAGTGATACTGAAAAAGACATTTTCAATGTCATTTGCTGGATTTCAGGGGAGGGTGAGGGGGAAGGGTAACAAGTAGGAATAGAAAAGTATTGAGTCAGAATGGAGAAAGTGTCTTCAATGTTCATGATAAGAAGGCCTCGGAATGAAGATACCTAAGCTAGGAATGCAGATGTGCTCATGTGCATATCTGGCCCAGATAGAGCCCTGGGGCTGAGCCCTTGTCTATAGATTCTTCAGATATTGCATCATGCCATCTGTTTACCATTGTTTACCTGGGGTGGGAAGGACACTTTTCTCCATAAAGGCAGGCAGGTAAAGACTATCTTTACAGGCACATTTGTTACAATTAAGGAACTTACATTATTATTAATTAATATCTATAGTTTATTCAGATTTACTTAGTTTTAACCTAATATGCTCTTCTGTTTGTAGGGAAAATGAAGGAAAATCATCAGGGCCCCTCAGATGTTCAGAATCTGGCTGGGCATTTGATGTAAATATGCACGTGCATCCAGGTGCTCCTTGGTGATTGTCTAATGTGATTGCACATGTGCACCCAGGTGTCCTGGGTTATGGACTTAAGTATAAAGGATGAGTGGCTCTGATCCACGGGGTCCCCCACCCTCAGGATGCCACTACTGCTGCTGGAGTCTGTTTCTGCCAGTGTCCCCAGGACACCCCAGGAACACTGACACCACTGTTGCCATTGCTGCTTTAAACTGCTGCTGCTGCTGCTGACAACTGAGCTCATGTCATCTGCCAATGGCTCCTGGGATCTTTCCTAATTACCTAGCATGGACCTGCATGTGAGGGGTCTGTGACCCAGTCTGGCACGTGAGGGGTCTGGTGAACCAGTCTGTACTGGGTTTGAAGGGTTTGAGCCCTCTCCCTGACAGTACAAATGGAAACTTAGTATAACTAAAATAATGAAATGTTTTGGCTTTAGTTATGAATGCCTAAACGTACAACTCATGTAGTCATGTAGCTTTACATTGTTGTTCTAGGATCTCATATAAAATACTACATTACATTTAGTCATTGTTTCTTCTTAGGCTCCTGTTGGCTGCCAACAGTTTCTCAGTCTTTCCTTGTTTTTGATGACCTTGATAGTTTCCAGGTGTATTGCAGGTATATTCTTCCACTGGAATTTTGTCTAGTGTTTTTGTCACAATTTGACTGACATTCTGAGTTTGGAGAGGAAGATTGCCATTTTTATCATGGAATATCATGGGTATATACTATTTACCCATTTTTATCACATGATATTAAGAGTATATATTATCTACATGATTAATGACCTTGATTACATGGCTGAAGTAGTGTTTGTTCTTTATCTCCACTGTAAAGTTACTCCTCCTCGCTCCACACTCATGTTGCATTTTTTGGAAGGAAGTTACTTTGTGCAGCGCACACTTAATGGGGGGTAAGTCCCCGCACCCATATTGGGTGAAGTAGCTATATCACTTATTTGGAGTTATTCTACATGGCAGATTGTTCTCATTTCCCATTTATTAATTTATCCAATCATTGATTTATATCAGTATAGACTCATGGATGTTTATCTTATATGGTGGGTAATATCAATACCATTTTATACTATTTAATTTATTTTATTCCTCAAATTGTCTCAGATTTGGCCATTGGAAGATATTTCAGTTGGCTTCTGTGTCACATTCACATACTCCCATTATTGTGTTTTTGTTTTTGTTTTTTGTATTTTGGTTACTTACTTTCTAGCACTGAAAGATGCTCCAGACTTACCTTGTGTGTTTCCTACAATCAGCCCTTCCTTCAAGGACTTCGTTTCTTTTACTGGGATTAGAAACTGAGATCTGTGTGATAGGTGTGCTCATTGCTATTGAGGTATAATTAGTCTTATATACTCTCAGCTGACAGACCTTGCACACACATATATATATATGTGTGTGTGTGTGTGTATGTTAATCTGTGTATATACACATACATATAGATACCCATCAGTGTCTACATTAATTTAAACATGAGTTATTACTCAGTCCTCCAAATCTAATTTATTGCCTCATGCGTAATTCTGGACTTTGCTTTTGCTTATTTGTAAATTTCCACTCCAACAGTGAGAAACCTGGCTCTAGTTTCTGCCATCTTTGTGTAATTGTTCAATTTTGTGTACCCACAGCCCCATGGTAAGCAACTTTATCAACTAGAGTGCTTATATACTATTCCTTTTACTTTTAGTCTTATAGATTCCAATATAAATTCCAGCATTATATGGATCAGAACCTTTATGCCACCATCTTTAGTGAGATTGTTTTATACATTAGTAATATAGTTTGATTATCTTGTCCCAGTCTGCATTCTTTTGTGGGATCCTCCAGCCTTCTAAATTTGCATTCATTAAGTTTTATTCTCTGTGTTCATTTTGACAAATACATAATGTCATGTATGTACCAGTACAGTATCATATAGAATAAGTTTACCAAAAAAATCCCTTGTGTTTCACCTATTAACCCCTCCCACCCTTCCCCAAAATGCTTGGCAACCCCTACCCTGTTTATTGTATGTATAGTTTTCCCTTTTCTAATTAATTCTAATGTAAAATAATTAAAATATGTAGTATGTACCTTTTTCAGACTAGCTTCTTTTACTTGACAGTATGTATTTAGTGTTCCTTCGTCTCTTTTTTGTGGCTTCATAACTCATTTAGTTTTAGCACTAAGCAATATTACATTGTATGGCAAATAATTAAAATATGTAGTATGTACCTTTTTCAGACTAGCTTCTTTTACTTGACAGTATGTATTTAGTGTTCCTTCATCTCTTTTTTGTGGCTTCATAACTCATTTAGTTTTAGCACTAAGCAATATTACATTGTATGGATATACTAACCTATTGAAAGACATCTGGACTGCTTCCATTTTTTTGATCAGTTATAAATAGAGATGCTATAAACATTTGTATGTCAGTTTTTATGTAGACATAAGTTTTTAAACCTGTTGAGGAAATATCTAAGATTTCAATAGTTGGATTGTATGTTATGTTTAGCTTTGTTAAGAAACTGCCAAACTGTCTTCAAAATGACTGTACCGATTCTGCATTCACTGCAGTGATGAATGAGAACCCATGTTGATTTATATCCTCGTCAGCATTCAGTACTGTCAAATTTGGGGGATTTTAGGCACTCTAATAGGTATGCAGTAGTATCTCATTGTTGTTTTAATTTGCAATTCCCAAATGACAAATGATAACTAGTATCTTTTCATATGAATATTTACTATTTGTATGTATTTTTCAATGAGGTATCTGTTCAGATCTTTTGCCCATTTTTAAATTGGGTTGGTTGTTTCCTTATCATTGAGTTTCAAGTGTTCTTTTTATAAGTTGGATACAAGTCTTTATCAGATATATATGTGTTTGCTTAATTTTTAGATCAGTTTTACATTCACTGCAAAATTGAGAGGAAAACACAATGAGTTCCCATGTAAACCCCTGACCCCACACATGCACAGCCTCTCCCACTCTCAATATCCTGCATCAGAGTGGTCCATTTGTAACAATCTGAAAACCTACCTTGACAAGTCATTAATACCCAAAGTGCATAGTTTACATCAGGGTTCACTCCTGGTGCTCTCCATTCTATAGGTTTTGACAAATGCATAGTGATATATGTCCACAATTATAGTATCATACTAAATATCTTCAGTGCCCTAAGAATCCTCTGTGCTGTGCCTATCCATCCCTTTCTCAACTCAAACCCTGACAAATTGTGATCTTTTTCACTCCATAGTTTTGCTTTTTCCAAAATGTTATATCATTGGAATCATAGAATGTAGACTTTTCACATTGGCTTTTTGCACTTTATAACATTCATTTAAGATTCTTCCATACTTTACATTTATGGCTTGATAGCTCATTTCTTTTTAGCTCTGAAAAAATAGTCCATTATATGGATGTACCAAAGTTTATCCATTTACCCAATGAAGGACATTTTGGTTGCTTACATGTTTTGGCAATTGTAAATAAAGCTGTGTGGGCAGGTTTTGTATGGGCTTCAGTTTCTATCTCACTTGGGTACATACCAAAAGCATGAGTGCTGGTTGGTATGATAAAAGTATGCTTCGTTTTGTAAGTAACTGCCAAACTGCTTCACAAAGAGGCTGAACCATTTTGCTTTCACATTAGCAATGAATGAAAGTTCTTGTGCTTCGTATCCTTGTCAGCATTTGGTTTTGTCAGTGTTTTGGATTTTCACCATCCTAATATGTTATGTAATTCAAATGTGTATTTTGTAAATATTTTTTCCTATTCTGTAATTTGCATTTATTCTGTTAGCAGTATCTTGCATAGAGCAAAGTTTTAAATTTTACTAAAGTCCAGTGTACTAATTTTTTTCATGAATTGTGTTTTTGTTCTAACATTCAAGAACCCATTGCTGCCTACATATTTTCCTAATGTTATCTTCTAGAAGTTTTATGGAGTTATATTTTAAATTTAGGTCTATGATCCATTGAGTTAGTTTTTTGAAACATGTAAGTTTTGTATATAGATTCCTTCCTTCCTCCTTTTCTTTATTTTCTTTCTTTCTCTCATTTTTTTCATTTGAAAATCCAGTTGTTCCAGTAGCATTGATGAAAAGACTGTCGTTTCTTCACTGAATTGCACTTATACCTTTGTCATAGATAAATTGACTCTATTTTGTATGGATCTATTTCTGGGCTCTCTATTCTGTTCCATTGATGTGTGTACTTTATTTCACTGCTACCATACTGTCTTGATTACTGTGACTTTACAAAAGTCTTGAAATTGGGAAATTTTAGTGGTCTAACTTTTGTTCCTCTGCAGTATTTTATGGGCCATTCCAGATCTTTTGCCTTTCCACGTAAACTTTAGAATTACTTTGTCAGTATTACAAAATTACATGCTGTGATTTTGATGACATTGTGTCAATTCTATAGATCAACCTGAGAAGAATTGGCATCTTATCAATACTGAATCTTTTCACCTATGAACATAAAATATGTCTATTTTATTTATATCTTTATTTTAGTTTATCAGAGTTTTGAAGTTTCCTGCACATACATTCCATACTAATTTTACTAGGTTTATATCTAGATTTTTGGTTTTTGGTACTATTGTAAATAATATTTCATTTTTAACTTCAAATTCCAATTGTTTATATAGGAAAGTAATTGACTGTTGTATATTTACCATGTATCCTGTGGCCTTGCTATAACTTATTAGTTCTAGAAGGTTTTTGTTTTTGTCTTTGTTTTATTCAATTCATTGAAATTTTCTAAATAATCATGTAATCTGTGAACAAAGATAATTTCATTTTTTCCTTTCCAATCAATATATTGAAAATATTTTATTTTCTTTCCTTGTCTTATTGAATTAGCTAAGACTTCTGGTAAAATGTTGAATGGGAGTGGTGAGAAAGAAAATCCTTGCCCTGATCTTACAAGGAAAGCATTTAGTTCCTCACCATTAAGTATAATGTTAGCTGTAGGTTGTTGTAGATGCTCTTTAATGAGTTGAGAAAGTTCCCTCCTCCTGCTAGTTTGCTGAAAGATTTTGTCGTGAATGGGCAATGGGTGTTAACAATTTTTTTTCTGAAAATCAATATGATAATATATTTTTATTCTTTTTTGCTTGTTGATGTAGTGGATTATGTTAATATTTTTTTCAATTTTTTACCAGCTTGGCACATTGGGATTTAATTCTACTTGGTTGAGGTGTATATATTTCTTTTCATTGTTAGATTAATATTTTTAAATATTTTGCATCCATCTTAATGAGAGATATTAGTTATTTTTGTGGTAGGCTAGAAATCTTGATTCTCATTTGATTTTTAGAATAGGGCTTTTAGGTAAATGCATGTATAGTGCAAAAGCCCTCGGATAGAAGACCAAAGTCTACAGATAGAGGGCAAAAGTCCATTTAATCAATTCTGATTAAATAATGGTGATTCTCATTTGATTTTTAGAATAGGGTTTTTAGGTAAATACATATTGGAGCAAAAGCCCTTGTAGTAGGAGGCAATGTCCTATAGCCAGAGGGCAAAAGCCCATCTAATCAACTCTAATCACTGCTTAGGTATGGGATTGTGTACTTTAATGATTTTAGACCTAACAGGTGGTTGTCATACCAATACTGTTAAGAAATTTTAAGAATTGCTGAAGGAAAAGATGTGGGAAAATATATTTGCTAGGGGGAAGCTGTCTGTTGGGAGAAACTTTAGAGATAGTTAGATTTTATCATAAGAATGTAACTTTTGCTTAAGGAGAGGTTATACTTTAGATAGTGAACCAGTTTAACCAACTTAGCTTTTCACTAATTGTACTTTGGAATGTCACATTGTCAATTTTACTGATGTCACTAGTTTCCATTGCTTAAGCTAGATTTCAGATAACGTTTTTACACTGCCCATGTCCTTGTGTCCTTTTGCAGTGATTTAATCAACTGAATTTTCTTGTGAAACTTCCTTGTCTTTACAATAAAAAACAGAAGCTAACTTTGAATGGGGTCTGTTCCCATTTTCTGTGCGATGCAGACCCTCTGGGCCTCTCAATGCATTGATGTTGCTTCGAGTAATCCTTTTGTGTCCTAGTTACACAGAGAGAAGTGTAACTTTTTTTTTTTTTTTCCTTTATTGTCATGACTTATCTGGTTTTAGTATTGGAGTAATGCTGGGATAATAGAATGAGTTAGGATGTGTTTACTCTGCTTCTATTTTCTAGAAGGTATTATAGAGAATTGACATTTTTTACTTAAATATTTGGTAAAATTTACCAGTAAAACAATCTAAGCCTGGTGGTTTCTTTTTTGAATATTATTAATTAAATCAATTTATTTAGTAGATTAGGCCCATTCAGATTATTTATCATTGTGTAAATTTTGGTACACTTAATCTTTCAAGGAATTGGTCCATTTCACTTAACCTATCAATTTTATGACCACAAAGTTGTTCAAAATATTTCTGTATTATTCTCTTGATGGCTATGAGATCATACCTGATGACCTTTATTTTATTTCTAGTATTAGAAAGATATATTCTGTCTCTCTCTTTTTTTTTTTAGTTTGCTAGCCTCACTAAAGTTTTATGGATTTTATTGATATCTACAAAAAAAAAAAAAAAAACAACCAAAAAACCTTTGTTTTTGTTTACTTGTTGTCCTGTTTCCAATTTATTAACTTTTTGCCCTAGTTTCTTTTATTTCTTATCTTCTGTTTCAGGCTAACATTGTTTTTTCCCTCTAGTTTTCTAATGTGGACACTTACATTATTGATTTAGATCTTTCTCTTTTTTTTGTAATTATGCATGCAATGCTACATATTTCCCTCTGAGCACTGCTTTCACTTCATACCACAAATTTTGATAAATTACATTCCCATTTTTATTTAGTTTGAAATATTTTTAAGTTTCTCTTGAGACTCCTTTGCATGTTTTGTAGAAATGTGTTGTTTAATTTACAAATATTTGGGGATTTTTCATCTATCTTTCATTGATTTCTGGTTTAATTCCATTGTGGTCTGATAAAATATGTTGTATAATTTATATTTTTTAAAATTTGTTTATGTGCGTGATGGCCTTGGATGTTATTATTTTGATAAATATTTCATTTTAGCTTAAGAAAAAATTGTATTCTGCTGTTGTAGGGTAAAGTATTTTATAAATATAAATTAGATCAAGCTATTGATGGTACTCCAGTTCAACTATATCCT
>NW_007734950.1:64104-64576 GCF_000696425.1 Galeopterus variegatus
ATGTTATTATTTTGATAAATATTTCATTTTAGCTTAAGAAAAAATTGTATTCTGCTGTTGTAGGGTAAAGTATTTTATAAATATAAATTAGATCAAGCTATTGATGGTACTCCAGTTCAACTATATCCTTACATATTCTCTGCCTGCTGTATTTATCAATTCCTAAAAAACAGATATTTGACTCTCCAACTATAATAGTAATTTATTTGTCTATTACTCCTTGCAGATTTATAAATTTTTGTGTTAGGTATTTTGATGCTCTGTTATTAGGTGCATACCTATTACATATTCTTAGAGAATTATCTTAGAAAATTGACCTTTTCATCACTATGTAATACTCCTCTTTATCCTTGATTATTTTTCTTGTTCTAAAGTCTGTATTGGCTGAAATTAATAAATTTACTCCAGCTTTTATTTGGTTACTTTTACCATGATATATTTTTATATCATGTGTAACCAATTTATGTGTAAC
>NW_007734950.1:65367-66625 GCF_000696425.1 Galeopterus variegatus
CCCATACTTATTGTTTTTCTCAGAAAATATTTCTCATTTATATTCAGAAAATATTTTTTTCCGAAAATAGAATTCTAAGTTGTTGGATATTTTCATTCAACTCTTTAAATATTTCTCTCCACCCTCTTATTATTGTGTGGTTTCTGAAGAGAAATTCAATGTGATTTGAATGCTTATTTCTCTATAGGTAAGATGCTATTCCCCCAGCTCTGGCTGCTTTCAGTATTTTCCCTTTCTCATTGGTTTTCTTCAATTTGAATATAAAATGCCTTGGTATATTATTTTGTTGTTGTTGTTTCGATTTATCCTCTTTGGTGTTTTCTGAGATTCATGAACTTGCAGTTTGGTGTCTGTCATTCATTTTGGAAAATTCTCAGCGACTACTGCTTCAAGTATTTTTTCTAATGCCTTCACTCCTTTTCTTTTTCAGGTATTCCCATTACATGTATGTTAATGCCTTTTTAAATTGGCCTATATTTCTTGAATATTGTTTCTTTATTTTAAATCTTTTTTTTTTTTTACTTTGCATTTCAGTTTGTAAAGTTTCTATTGGCATATTTTCCATCTCACAGATTCTTTCCTTAGCTGTGTCCAATTTAATGATTAATTCATCAAAGGCATTCTTTAATTCTGACAGTGTTCTCAATTTCCTTTTGTTATTTCTTAGCACTTCTTTCTCTCTGCCTACATCACCCATCTACTCTTTTATACTGTTTTTTTTTTCTATTTGAGCCTTTATTTGTTTGTTTGTTTGTTTGATTGTTTGTAGTTATTTAAAATTTGCTATCTGATCATTTCAAAATCTCTGTCATATCTGAGTATGGTTCTGATACTTACTTTGTATCTTAAGACTGTCTTTTTCCTGTTTGTTAGCATGGCTTATAATTTTTTGTTGAAAGCTGGGCATGTGAATTAGGTAATAGGCCTTTATTGTGAGGTTTTGTTAATGTGGCTAGAAACTAAACCGTGTTTAATGTTTACTGTAGCTATAGCTGCCAGAGGTTTTAACTTCCTCTATGTACTTAACTGTTATTGTTGTTGTTTTTGCTTTTTTCCTTTTTCCCATTGTCTTTGGGTTTCTCTAACAATTCCACCTTTTGTAGAGTTAGTGTTTCATAGCTCTTCCAGTTGTAAACCTCTGTTACTATCATGTAGACCCACTGATATAATAGTAAGGTGTGGAGGAGGGTAAGCTTTCTACAATCTTCAATGATGCATTAGCCTTTGGGGGGATCTGAGTTCCTGGGCTATGATATTG
>NW_007734950.1:66635-74715 GCF_000696425.1 Galeopterus variegatus
TATCATGTAGACCCACTGATATAATAGTAAGGTGTGGAGGAGGGTAAGCTTTCTACAATCTTCAATGATGCATTAGCCTTTGGGGGGATCTGAGTTCCTGGGCTATGATATTGAGAGGTTATTCTTAGCATTATTATTTCTAACTTTAGGTAAGACAAGAAGGCAAGAGATGACTAGAGTCTGCTAATTACCTTTTCCACAGATACATAAGGCCACTAGTTTCCCTTGGAAAGAAGACCTTTGTCATGGAGAATGATATGATGATTCAAGTGTACTTAAAATGGTTACCCCCTCACCAAAAACATGAGGGAATTTTTCTCTGATCTTTACTATGAGTACCTGGTGAGATTTGCTGGAGTTAAAACCCTCAAAATTAATTACCTTTTCCACAGATACATAAGGCCACTAGTTTCCCTTGGAAAGAAGACCTTTGTCACGGAGAATGATATGATGATTCAAGTGTACTTAAAATTGTTACCCCCTCACCAGAAACATGAGGGAATTTTTCTCTGATCTTTACTATGAGTACGTGGTGAGATTGCTGGAGTTAAAACCCTCAAAAATGTGAAGTTCCTCCTCAGATTGGGCTCACCGACCCTCTAGTTATTGAACAAATTTATTTGAAGATAATTACTTCATAAAGAGTTCATTTTTACATTTTTGGTTCCTCCATATTTAAATCTGATATACCAGACCATAGGTTTGTCAAATGTTTGGCTGAATTTTTCCCACCTGGGTAAAAAGTAGCCTTATCTGGCAGACTTTCTTCTACACATACTGTGTGTGCTACCTTAGTGATTAGTCTAAGGTATGAAAGTGTCCTCTGTTACTAACAGTGCTTATGTGACTTCAAAATCTAGTTTTTGTAGGTATCACTGTGTCAAACCTTTTCATCAACTTTGAAGTAATTGTTTTTTGTTGTTGTCAGGGTTGTTGTTATTTATCATGTAATTTCCTTTTATTAAATTAAGAGTCACCGTCTTTTATTACATTGTACATTGTAATGGAAAGGAGGATTCAGTTTTATTTTTTATTACTATCATTTTAATTTGCCATTTTTCTTGATGTTTAATTCTTTTATCAATATTTTATATACTGTTAGCTGATTTTTTTTTGTATTTTATTATTAAAGCAAGTTAATGAGTGACCAACCCACTACATTTTAGAAAGACAGTGCAAATGAATTTAAGTGACAAAAATGTTAAAGAGCAGTAACAACTAGGTCCAATTCTTTGGCAATTCTTTTTGTGCTACGAAATGCTTGGCTGAGTTACTCTTTATCATTTAGAAATTGCCCTAAAATTCTAAGTTTTAAAATTTGGGTGATTTCCTTTTTCCTCATTTATATGAATTAAGAAAGAATACATATGTACTAGTAGATTATATGTTATAATTAACATTCAAATCTCTGTAGGCATTATCTAGAGACATATTTACATGTACACTGTGTACATCACTTTTCAAAATCAATTCCCCATATTACTCTTCCATAGATTATTAATTATCCATTACTGAAGTAATCAATTTATCCAACATGATCTTAATCTTTCCAACTTGGCCCTCTTACTTTTGTCACCAGAGGTAGAAATGTTGGAACAGTTAGGTAATTTTTTATTGTTATCCAATATTAAGTATTCAGCTTCTATCATATGGAATATATATTTTATTGCCTCATCTGTTTCTTCCAGAATTTCTGCTCAGAAATTATCTAATAGTTTTGAGAAATGGTATCATGTAGTATCCAGTGAGGATACTTGAAATATTATGCAACTATTCAAATACTCACTGAACAAATATTTGTAATTTTTTTTTATTTACAAATTAAGACGACTAAACAATTTTTACTCTGATGGAGTTTGCACTTTTTTTGAGGAGAGGGGGAAAATTAAACTATGATAAGAGCTATGACATGGAAATACAGGGTATTAAATAGAAAGTTTAATACTTTAAGGTCACGATTAGTTTTCTAGGGCTGCTGTAAAGAAATACCACAATCTGGGTGGCTTAAAACAAGTGAAATTTATTGTTTCACATTTCTCAAGGATAGAAAACTGAAATCAATGCATCAGAAATACCATGCTCTCTCCAAGGCCTATGGAGGAATTCTTTCTTGCTTTTTCTTTGCTTCTGATGGTTCTCTGACAATCTCTGATGTTACTTGGCATGTAGATGCACTTGTCCATATTCATATGATACTCTCGTGTGTGTGTGTTCACACATCTGCCTTCTCATAAGGACAGCAGTCATAATTGGATTAGGGGCTCACCCTATTCCAGTATTACCTCATCTTAACTATTACATCTGCAATGACCTTCTTTCCAAATAAGGGCGCATTCTTAGGTACTAGGGATTAGAAATTTGCCATATACTTTTTTGGAGAAACAATTAAACCCATAAAAGGTCATTTCAAATAGTTCAGTGCTTTGAGCAATTAAAAATATGAGGAATATTGAAAGATGTTCACAACACAAGCCACTATGAGTAAGACTTGGACATCATTTTTAGAATGATGGCTACAAAAATTAATACTTAACGAAAACATGCTAATTTTGATACCAGCCCTACTTACCCAATTAAGATAGTAAAAGAACCAATTTAGATATTATGTATGAAGTGATTTATAAACAAGAAAATTCATTAAAAAAAAGTAAAATTCTTGTTATTACAGCTATTTAGAACAAATACATGTTAATAATGCAGATCTAAAAATTGACTTTGGCACCTACCCTGATCAATTCTACATATCCCAAAATGCTGCAACAAAGTGGTAATGCAGAATTGCAATCTTTAGCTCCTCCACTTTATACAAAAGATATGTTTTCTAATTAAATAATTATATCTATCATAGATTTCTTTGAATTTTTTGCTGGATTGCATTTTTATAAAACTGGACTGCAAATAGCAAAGGAGTCAGCCCTCCCATAAATAATGAGAACATAAAGTTGCTTCTTCACACTATTCGACAACTGTATGAAAACTGAAATTGACAACCAGCTGTTTTCTCACCATACAAATGGCCAAAACATCAAGATTCTTTATTAAATTTCTTAGGTATTTCTATCACAATATAATTGCTTGTTTAAAAAGAAGAAAATCTACACCCTGTGAGTAAAATGAGTCATGGGAAATCCAGTCTTCCTCTGTAAATATATATTATTATTATTCCTAGGGGTTAATGAGAAAATTAATTCCACTTGCAAACATCTGTTCTTATAATGTATTCCTGAAAAGGAATATTATGATATCTAAGGATATTTAAATTACAAAATTCCATATATAACTCAGGCAAAACAATGTTACGTATCTGCTTTTTTCTTTTTCTGAACATTTAAAAAGTGCCACAGTTAACAATATTGAGATATTTATTTTGTACTTCATAAGAATAAATTGTAAACTTTAGGAATAAAAAATGGATGTAATAAACTTCAGAACACATTTTTATTTTAAAACATTCAGGATAGAAGGGATTTTAATAGTGCATGCCATTTTCTCCCACAAATGCACTCTTGCAGTACATCAAGTTTTTAATTGTTAAGGGAGGCCAAGTAAGGGAGAAGCTAACAGTTTTAAATGGATATAAAATGCTATGTAGATATCAACTTTAAAATGAATCTTTGATGTCCGTCTTCTTTTCATTTTTGCAATTAATTTTAGCTTTTGAAGTTATTTGGAATTTAATTGAAGTCCACAGAGTATAAAATTATGCATTAACTTGAAGACAGACCTATATTTAGCACAAACAAGGTCAAAAGATCAACAGGATTCAAGACAAATGTTAATTTCAAATGTATAAACTCAACTTTATTGGGGTTTTTAAACCAACTAGCACATTTGTTCTTAATCAAAGGCTTTAATTAAATCATCAGAGACTGTACGATGCTTTTCAATTTTGCCTCTCATATAGGGCAGACTAGCATTTATTGTCACATAATTCAAACAAAAATCCACAGATGAATCTAAAATACAAATCCAAAAGCACTAAGGAGTTTTGATGTATAATTTACCTGTTTGAAGCGAATGGTATTAGGAGCTGGGAAAAAGAAGCTAGAACAAAAGTTTTGAACCTACTATTTTTCTGTAGTAAGAGGAAGCGAAACTTCCAAGATGAACAACTCACTATGCACATATAGTGGTGAAAATGTGTTCTGAATGTATATTCAAAGTGAGCAATACCTTCGCAGATTAGGAATAGAATGAGGCAATACTGGGTCCCCTATCCCTAGATGGGTTCCCTATATTAATCTTTCTGGCTACATTCTATCATATAAACTCTCATAGGCTGTGAAGTAGCGAAAAGACATCTTCTCATTATCAATTTATTTAGTTAGCTTCATTATTGAATTAGATTATCACACCTTTAATCTATCCAATTTATCAGGCAATCAATTAAATTTGTAGTTGTATAGTGGAACCAATTTTGCTGTCATTGTATTGATAAGGCCAAGGTCTTCAGATATATCAAAATATTGGAGAGTAAATGTATTAGTCCGTTTTTTTGTTGTTATAACAGAATACCTGAGACTGGATAATTTATAAAGAACAGAGGCTTATTTGGCTTACAATTTTGTGACAGCAGCATATGGCATGGACCTCAGGCAGCTTCTACTCATGGCAGAATGCGGCAGGCAGACTGCAGTACAGGCAGCTCACATGGCAAGAAGCAAAAGAGAGAGAGAGAGGAGGTGCCTGGGTCTTTTAAACAATCAACTCTGGTAGGAACTAATAGAACAAGAGCTCACTCACTACCCCCACCCCCCAGGGAGAGCATTAATCCATTCATGAGGGATCTGCCCCCATGATTCAAACAGTTCCCAACACAGCCGCATTCAGGGATCAGATTCCCGCATGAGTTTGGGAGGACAAGACATCCAAACTCTATCAGTAAAATGCTAGTTGAAAACTGTTTTACATACATTATCTTATTAACCATCAAATTATCCATATGAAATATGTATTATATTTTCTGTTGTAAGGAAGGATATTTGTTCAAGAAGGATATTTGTTCAAGGTGAGGCAGCTTTAAAGCATAAGCAATTAATATTCTTGATTGCCGATGCACTGAATCTGCAAGTGCAATCATTAATGCTCCCATGAACTCTTACTTGTTTCCTCGCCTTCTGACTTCAGTGCATCTCACTTGTTTTCCTATACGTTTCAAAATTGTTAAAAAATACTTTGACAAATGGCATGAATCAAGTAGTGTTCTCAAGTGGGCCAATGCTTTCATCATAAAAAATCATTTTAGAATTCTCCTTAAGAAACAAAGATTATTACCACTGCAGTAATAATAATAATAATGATGATGATGACGATGATGATGATGATGATGATGTTTGCATGAAGTGTAATATCTAATGGATTTCAACAGGGTTGGTGTTTTGATTGATGTAGAGATACTTCAGAATAGAATTACAAAAGAAAGCCTCCAGGAACATGCTTCACTTAGCAGCTACAGATTCAATTTCCTTTTCAAGTATTTACATTTATGAGTCTTGTAGAAAACAATAACCCTGCTCACATTTGCAATGAGCTCTTTTATTCATTAGTTACATTTGGTGAACAATGTTTTATGGTTTCTTCAGCCACTTGCATTTTCTGAATAAATGGAAAACAGTACAAATGATCAAAGAGATAAAGAAAATGTAAATGACACCAGAGGAAGTCATATATTAAAGAATAATCATGGATAAACAATACAAGCAATGCTCAAGGCTACCCAGTGTGTTTAGCTGAGCATGTTAATAAATAGTTAACATACAATCACTTGTATGTTCTTAATAAGAGAAATACATCTTGGGAAGTAAGGTTATGCTTTGACCATTTTGCTTTGAGTTTTGTATTAAAGTCATATTTTGGGGGACTTTTATTTTTTAAACAAAAAATGTGTATCTTTTTAGTCGTCAAGTTTGTTTTAGAATTTTGCTAATTTGGTGCTTGTGAAATTTTAGCTCTTATTAACTAAAAATTGCTGTTATCCATGATAAAATTACCTTCTTCCAGAGAAAATCTTCTTTCAAATAAATACTTAATTATTGTTAGATTCATTCTAAATAATAATTTTTTTCCAAGATGGCTGACTAAAGATATCTGGCACCAGTCTTCCTACCAGACCTACCAAAATGCCCCCACACACTCCCCATAGTAAAAAGGGACCAAAATAAAAAACAAACAATTACGTGTTGATTGGAATGACTGAGAAAATATACTGTAGAACACTAGGAAAGAGACAAGACCATTGTGAAGCATGGCAGGTGGGAATGGCACCGCAGAGAGCAGAACAGGGCATTAAGCTTCTGCCCTGCTGCAGGGACTGGCTTGGAATCAGATGGAGAGAAGGTAAGCTGGAAAAGACCCCAGCTGTTTCCACTGCCAGCACAAACACCCGTGATCCCTGTCACAAGAGAGTCCCCAGTCTTTTGGGGACCCTGACCCAGTTGGAGAATAGCTAGAAGTTAGTCTAACTGCACAGTGGAAGCCTAAGGAGAGTACAACCCCTCCTGCCCCGAGCAGCTGAGATGCAGTGCCTTCTAGGAGCCAAACACACGGTGGGAGTGTGTTCAGCCCCCAGACCCAGTGAGACCAACTCCCTTTGTCTGAAATCCCTGCCTGCCTTCTACTGAATTCACAAAGGCATCAGTGGGACCACAGCTTAGGCTGACTGGAGCCTAAGAGACAGAAAGACAGAGATCACATCATCTGAAGCCATGCAGCACACCCTCCCCTGAGGCAAGCAGGAAAACAAGCTGAGCAAAAAGGCCAGCAAAGTGTTGTGGTTCCCCACATTTATGACCTGCCCTGAACAGCCTGCAGGAGCCCAATCCACAGGTGCCTGTACAGCGCACAGCTAGCCTGGTGGGAGCCCCACTTCCCCCTGTGAAACTCTACGCATTCACAGAGTCTGCAGCAGGACAACAACCCCAGCTACCTGGACCCCAGACCAGATGGAGGGACAGAGACCCCAGTGTCTGAGCCCATGCAACACTCCCTCTCCCCCTCCCCCCGGATAGACAGGCTGACTAGCTGTGCAGGGAAGCCACTAGTAAGTGGTTATTCCACATGTTTGCATGCACCAGCCCTGCACAATTCATGGAGCTGCTGAGTCCATGGATACCCACACTGACATCCAGCCTGGTGATGGTCCCTCCTCCCTTCACAGCCCTCCACAGCTCTAAAGAGCTGTGGGGTCCTGCAATATTTGTGCAGGCTTGCTCCAGACCCAACAGTTGATCCAGTGACATACAGACCTGCAAGGACCTGCTACAACAGTACACACCTGCTTACTAACTGACAGTGGACTGGGCAGAGGTTTTATGCTCCAGACCCAACAGTTGATCCAGTGACATACAGACCTGCAAGGACCTGCTACAACAGTATACACCTGCTTACTAACTGACAGTGGACTGGGCAGAGGTTTTGATGCACCAAGGCAGTCTTCTAAAGAGCTGCTGGGCTAGGCTGCACCCTTGCAGAATTGCATCAGGCTGAACAGCAGACCAGGTGCCCACCTATAAAGCTGCCAGGCCCTGTGATGCATGTAAAATCCTATTCCCAGAACATCTGATTAGTTAGAAGCTTTTCCTCCCTACAGCATGCCTCTACAGAGCTGCTGGGTTCTGCATCATACAAGGAAGTTTGCTCCAGATTCAACAGCTGGAGCTAGTGGTGTTGTGAGGTTGTCGCTCAGGAAAGGAGCCAAACACTGAATTAAGAATTTTAACAGAGTCTTCATTAGCTGGCCAGCAACTGCCTCCCCTAGGTATTTTGGGAGAATAGCAGCTAGCCTTGGTCTGCTGGAGTTTATAAAAGCAAAAACCACATCCCGTTATCACACGGGTTTGTCCAGTTGCACAAAGCAAGCTACGTCACAGAAGCCAAAAGTAAGCAGTTCAAGTAATCAGGCATAAAATTTTCATTGTGTATGGTTTCTGTTTCTGTGCAACAGTTTCTGTTTTCAATGGTTTCTCATGCGGGCAGGGGGGGGGAGCGGTATTACTCTGTTATAGTTCCTAGTTCCTGTTTCTATGGGAAGATCAATGGTTTCTCATGCGGGCAGGGGGGGGGAGCGGTATTACTCTGTTAT
>NW_007734950.1:75557-75921 GCF_000696425.1 Galeopterus variegatus
GGGGGGGGGTGGGGGGGGGGGGGGGGGGGGGCGGGGAGCAGTATTACTCTGTTATAGTTCCTAGTTCCTGTTTCTATGGGAAGATCAATGGTTTCTCACATGGAGGGGGTTTAGCCTGTGTCTACCTTAGTATTGCTCAGGGCCCTCTGTTACATTACACACTGTTTTTATGTACTTAAGTCAAATCTCAGACTCATTTGTGTTTAATCTGTTATAGTGGGTTCTTAAAACCATTGATTTTACTGACTGAATTTTCTGTTTAATATACTTAGCAAGGCAGGTAAGGGCATAAGGGCCTATGGTGAAGAATAGCAGAATTAAAAGCAAGGGACTGGCTAAGGCAGTAAGGAGAGCTGTTAGCCAA
>NW_007734950.1:76109-79654 GCF_000696425.1 Galeopterus variegatus
CAATTTCATTCACAATAGCATTGAAGAGAATAAAATGTTTAGGAACAAATTTAACAAAAGTATGCAAGACTTGTCTGTTGAAAACTACAAAATAGTGCTAATAGAAATTAAAGACAATGTAAATAAATGCAGAGACATTTCATGTTCATGGACTAGAAGACAATATTGTTAAGATGTCAATTCTTCCAAAATTGGTTGATAGATTCAATGTAACCCCTCTCAAATTGCAGGAGGCCTTTTTGCAGAATTGACCAATTGCTTTTGTCAGTGTGTAGGCCTCTCTGACCAAGGGGTGAATCTGGCGTAGTATCTGTTGGAGGGCCTGAAGAGACTGAAGAAGGTTATGGTTAGTGCATCTTTGATGCAGGGCAACAGAGGGGGCAGCCTTCCAAACATAATTTCATAAGGTGTAATTACTTGTATGTAGGGGGTGCATCTAGCTTTTAGGATGGCAAAGGGAAGGAGGCTCATCCAGTTCTCACCAGTCTCTAGTTTTAATTTGGTAAGTGTTTCTTTTAAAGTCCAATTCATCCATTCTACCTGTCCTGAACTTTGTGGCCTTATAAATACAATGTAAATTTCAATTTGTTTTTAACATTTTCGCTAATACTTGGGAAATCTGGGCTGTGAAAGCTGGGCCATTGTCAGACCCCAAGGTTGTAGATAGGCTGAATTTGGTGACAATTTCTTGTAATAATTTCTTTAGCGTTATCTGATAAGTTTCAGTTTAGGTAGGAAAGGCTTCTACCCATCCAGAAAAATTGTCTATGAAAACCAAAAGGTAGCAATACCCATATTGTCCAGGTTTAACCTTGGCGAAGTCAATTTCCCAGTGTTTGCCAGGGTTGGTTCCTTGCATTCTGGTTCCAATGGGCAGGCTTGATTTTGGCCCTGGATTTACTTGTGAACAAATTTCATATCTGGTAACAATGTCTTTTGTTATTTTGTCAAGATCTTGGATGTAATAATATTTTTTAAAAGTTCAGTTAATTTTGCGGATCCAAGGTGTGTTCCTTGATGTATCTGTTTAATCAGCAATCTGCCTAGAGCCTGTGGCAAATAATTCTGTGGTCTGGCAGAATTTTTCAATTCATGGAATTGTTGGAGGCTTTTAAGATCTTAGCATGCTCTACTTCTTCTTTAGTATAATGGGAGGCCAGCAGCAATTGAGGTGCCAGAACAACTATGAAAGAGTCAGATGGCCCCATTGGTTTTAATGTGGCCTCTCTGGCAGTCAAATCTGCAGCAGCGTTGCCTTGGGTCTCAAGCAAGTTATCTTTTTGGTGACCCCGACAATGTATGATGGCCACTCTTTTTGGATACCATATGGCCTTAAGGAGGGCTAGTATTTTTTATTTATCTTTTATTTATTTATTTTTTCCTGATGTTAATAGTTCTCTCTGTTAATATAAGGCCCTGTGAACATGGGCAATGGCAAAAGCATATCTGCTGTCAGTATATATGTTTACAGTTTTATCTTTTCCATGCTTTAAAGCTTGGGTTAGGGCTATGTGTTCAGCATTTTAAGCAGATGTTCCTTGGCTTAAGGCTTGAGCCCAAACGATCCAATCCAAAGTTACCATGGCTGCCCCAGCATACCTGATTCCATTGGAGGCAAAACTGCTTCCATCAGTGAATAACACTTCATCAGGATCTGTCTAGGGCACATCAGTCAGGTCCGGCTGGAGGCCTTGGAGAGTCTTGATTGTTTTGAGGCAATCATGGACAGTCTCGATTAGGTCGTCATCCAGGAGGAGGTAACTGGATTTAGAGCCATGGTTTTTAGGAACTTTATTTGGGGCTGATCTAGAAGTAAAGCCTGATACTACATGAAGCGGGCATTAGTTAGCCAATGATGGTGCACTCCATAGGAGGGACTGTACAGAGTGAGGGGCTACCAAGTGTAGGTCTTCTCTTAGAGTTAGTTTGTTTGCAGCAGCTGTGATGGCCCAGAGGCAAGTTGGCTCTCTGGCAGCTACGTGGTCCAATCTCTTTGAGAGGTAGGTGATGGGCTTCTGCCATGGCCCTAGGGCCTGTGTAAGTACCCTCTTACCAGTTCCCCTTGCTTCAGTAATGAACAATGTGAAGGGCTTGTTTACATCAGGCAATGTTAAGGCAGGAGCTGTGGTGAGTGCCTGCTTTAGATCTTTAAAGGCCTGTTGTTTAATGTCAGTCCAAATTAAAGGGCTATTTCTTTCTCCAGGTATCCAAAGACAGCAGTAACCTATAGCCCTCAAGAATTTGTGAACTTGGTTTTTTGTTTGTTTGTTTTGGGGTCTTGGATTTTTAAGATTATCTCTATTCTTCTGAAAGATAGAGTCCTTTTTCCTTATTTTAATTCAAACCCCAGGTAAGTTGCTTTTGGGGTGCAAATGTGAGCCTTTTTAGTGGAGGCCTGATACACCAGGGCTTGTAATTCCTTTAATAGGTCTTTTGTAGCCTTCTTGTATGTGTCATAGTCTTTTATAGCCAGGAAGAGATTATCTACATATTGTAATAGTGTGACCTCGGGGTGTTTTTGTCCATAACTCGGGAGGAGGTCTTGGCTTAGAGATTCATTAAATAAGGTTGGGAAATTTTTAAATCCTTGCAGGAGGTGAGGTCAAGTTAATTGTTCAGAGTTACAGGAGGAGGCTGAAGAAGGCATTCTTAAGATTTAACTTTTTGGTTTGTTTCTGTTCTGGACTATCTGTCATTAAAGACCCTCTGGGAAATTTCAACCCACTCAGATAACAATTTTCCTTTAAATCCTTCCTGTCTTTGAAGCTTTCTCCTAATGTCTGGGGCTTACTGGGTAACAAAGGCAATATATATCACCCTCCAGTTTTCTGGGGCCTCAGGGCCCACAGGAGTGTGGATCCTGTAAGCCTCCAGAAGGCATTCCAGGAAAGTGGTGGGGGAGTTGTTTGGCCCCTGAATAGCTTCACTTAGTTTTGATAGGTTAGCCGGCTTCCTGGCTGCTGTGCGGAGTCCCCTACGGAGAGTCTGGCAATACAGGTCAAGAATCCCCTTACCTTGGTCCATGTTTGGGTCCCACCTAGGTCTGTTAGAGGGGAACATGTGTTCAAGGCGAACAGGGTCATCAGAGGGCCAGCCATCATGACTGTAACAGTCTCCAGAGCCTCCCTCCAGATCCACTTGTGTTCTTCTGACGTGAAGAGAGTCTGCAGGAGCTCCTGACAGTCATCCCATGTAGGCTGGTGGGTAAAGAAAACAGTCTCCAGGAGGGAGATGAGGCCCTGAGGTTTTTCTAAGAAGGATTTTGATTTTTCCAGTTGTACAAGTCACTAGCAGAATATGGGACATAAACCATGAAGGGAGCCTGATCTTGAGGAGTTCCGGGAGGCAAGGGAGCCTGTTGGAGTGAGAGCGGGGTTTGGAAGAATGGCAGGGAGAGGACTGATATGCAGTGTCACTATGAGTATGTGGAAGGAGATATCAGGTGGGGGAGCGAGATGGGAGTTTGGAGGAATGGCAGGGAAAAGAGAAAGATCAGGGTCTTAGAGGTGTCAGGGAGGATGGGAGGCACTGAAGGGGCTGCATGA
>NW_007734950.1:80145-81564 GCF_000696425.1 Galeopterus variegatus
AATGGACTAATATAGTGCTCAAGACAAATTTCTTGGATCCAATAAGCTGTTGGAAAATCAGTAGTTCCATATGAGGGCCACCCAACATTGAAAGTTGGTGAGTTAAGTTCAGAGAATTTTCCGAGATCAAATGGGTTGACTGAAGTTAGAAATCATGCATTCAAGTGGGCCTGCTGTGTGAATCAGCTGAGATGGAGCTTGCCCCATTTGGTTACAAACAACAATTATGACAAATACACAGAAACAAACAAATAGCAGGCAGGACCCCAAAGACTAAGGATTTTTTAAGTCCCATTATGTTATATAGGACAATAGTTAATCACACACACACAAAAAACACATGACCAACAACACACAAAAGACAGAGACAAGTGGCCACACCCAAATTCCAAACCAAAGGACCTGGTGACATCTCACGGGAGTCCTAGACCCAGGAAGTAATACTGCATTCAGCCTTCAGCTTGGGTCTCAAGTCAAAGCTGTGATACCTGAATGCAATACCAAGTTTTTGAGATCTCAAACCAAGGTTTATCTCCAGAGTCCCAAGATGCAGAGTTATAAGATGAATAAAGAGTCTGGTGCCAATTGAAGAATTTGGTTGCATTGAGCTCTCAGGCTGGGGCCAAAGGACCCATGGGCTGATTTCCATCTTGGTGGCCTCCCACAGGGAGACTTGCCACATTGCCCTGCGTCCAAAGCTGTGGTTTTTGGTTCTACTGAGCAAGAAGATCTCAGTGGGGCCTCCAAATGTTGTGAGGTTGTCACTCAGGAAAGGAGCCAAACACTTAATTAAGAATTTCAACAGAGTCTTTAGAAGCCAGTTGGCGACTGCCTCTCCAAGTTATTCTGGGAGAACAGCAGCTAGCCTTTGTCTGCTGGAGTTTATAAAGGCAAAGGCCACATCCCTTTGGCACACTAGTTTGTCCAGTTGCACAAAGCAAACTAGGTCAGAGAAGCCAAAAGTGAGCAGTTAAAGTAATCAGTAATCAGGCATAAAATTTTCATTGTGTATGGTTTCTGTTTCTATGCAACAGTTTCAGTTTTCAATAGTTTCTCATGCAGGGGGGATTTAGTCTCTTATAGTTCCCATTTCTATGAGAAGGTTAATGGTTTCTCACACAGAGGGGGTTTAGCCTGTGTCTACCTTAGTATTGCTCAGGGTCCTCTGTTACAGTGGTCCTCTACAGAGCTTCCAGGACCTGCTGCAATAGTGCACATTGTCTCTCTGACCAATAGCAGATTACTCAACCCAACATGAAACTGCAGTGGGCACCACTGCCTAGGTCACAAAAGCACACACAGACAACTCTAAGATTGAATACAGTTGAAGAAGTTGCATGAAGACTGCACTACTGCACTCACCCAGGTCCAAAGTTAAAATACTCAATCTGCCAACAGAGAACACATCTACAGTGAAAA
>NW_007734950.1:82209-85003 GCF_000696425.1 Galeopterus variegatus
TCACCCAGGTCCAAAGTTAAAATACTCAATCTGCCAACAGAGAACACATCTACAGTGAAAAGTCTCTCCATTCAGAAGCCACTCCTAGTATTAAAAGAAGTGACTACACCACCAGATGCCCAGACATCAATGCAGAGATATCAGAAGCATGAAAAAACAGGGAAACATGACTCCCCCAAAAGAAGATTACAGGTCTCCAATACCAGACCCCAAATAGCAGGATATTGATGAATCACCTGAAGAGGAAACCCCAAATGGCAATACTAAAGAAACTCAAAGGGATGGCTGAAAAAATAGGTAGAATCACAATGAAGTCAAAAAGGAAAATTTAGGACATGTATGATAAATTCAGTGAAGTGATGCAAACAATAAAAATAAATAAATAAATCAAGCAGAAATCCCAGAACTGTAGAATTGATTCAGTGAAATATAAAATGCAATTGAAAGCATAAGCAGCAGGCTAGAATAACTGGAAGAAAGAATTTCTGAACTAGAACACAGGCTTTTTAAATTAACACAGTTTGACCAAAAAAAAAAAAAAAAAAAAAGAAGAAGAAGAAGAAGAAAGAAAGAAAAAGGAATTTGAAAAAATGAAGAAAACCAACAAGATCTTTCTGATAACCTTAAGCATACAAGCATCCATATTATAGGTGTACAGGAAGGGAAAAAGAAAGGAAAAGGCAATGAAAGGCTATTTAATTAAATAATAGCCCCAAATTTCTCAAATACTGGGAGAGATATAGACTTACAGATCCAAGAGGCTCAAAGGTTTCCAAACAGATTCAACCCAAAAAGGATTTCCCCAAGGCACATTCTAGTCAAATCATCAAAAGTCAAAGACAAAGAAAGAATCATAAAAACAGCAAGAGAAAATTGTCAAATCACCTATAAAATCTGCATCAGGCTAAAGGCAGACTTCTGAAAAGAAACCATATAGTCCAGGAGAGAGTGGGCTGACATATTCAAAGGGCTAAAAGAAAAAAAGAAAAAAAAAAAAAACTGCCAATGAAGAATACTGCATCCAGCAAAGCTTTCCTTCAGAAATGAAGGAGAAACAGTATGTTTTCCATACAAACAAAACCTGCAGGAATTCACCACCAGAAGCCCAGCCCTTCAAGACTCCTCAAAGGAGTCCAACATCTGGAATCAAAACAGAAATACATGTCTCCATAAATACATGAGAAAGGATAAAAACCACTAGTAGAACAGATATGCAAATAAGAAAGGAAAAGAAAACGAATCTTATCACTACAAGAAACAACCAATAGCAAAGATAAACAATAAAAGGGAAAGAATAGAACAAAATATAAAACGGCCATAAAGAAGTTAATAAAATGGCAGGAATAAGGCAATAACTTTCAATAACAACCTTGAATGTAAATGGATTAAATTCCACACTTAAAGATGTAGACTGTCTGGGCCCGCCCGGTGGCGCACTGCTACAGTGCACCTCTTGGGAGTGCGGCGGTGCTCCCGCCGAGGGTTCGGATCCCACATACAGACCGGTTCCCGCTCACTGGCTCGTATAACTTCGTATAATGTATGCTAGACGAAGTTATTACGATTATGTATATGTTTACCATACAGGGTTGCGGTCCGTTGCCAGACACGAAAAAAGACAAAAAGGAAAAAAAAAAAAAAAGATGTAGACTGTCTGAATAAATTAAAAATGAGACCAACTGTATGCTGCCTGCAAGAAACTCATGTCACCAATAAAGACATATGTAGAGTAATAGTGAAGGGATGGAAAGAGACATTCTATGCAAATGGAAACCAAAACAAGCAGGATTTGCCATGCTNAGAATCCCCTTACCTTGGTCCATGTTTGGGTCCCACCTAGGTCTGTTAGAGGGGAACATGTATTCAAGGCAAACAGGGTCATCAGAGGGCCAGCCATCATGACTGTAACAGTCTCCAGAGCCTCCCTCCAGATCCACTTGCGCTCTTCTGACGTGAAGAGAGTCTGCAGGAGCTCCTGACAGTCATCCCATGTAGGCTGGTGGGTAAAGAAAACAGTCTCCAGGAGGGAGATGAGGCTCTGAGGTTTTTCTAAGAAGGATTTTGATTTTTCCAGTTGTACAAGTCACTAGCAGAATATGGGACATAAACCATGAAGGGAGCCTGATCTTGAGGAGTTCCAGGAGGCAAGGGAGCCTGTTGGAGTGAGAGGGGGGTTTGGAGGAATGGCAGGGAGAGGAGAAAGATCAGGGTCTTAGAGGTGTCAGGGAGGATGGGAGGCACTGAAGGGGCTGCATGATTCTTCAGGGAAGCTGGAAGAGAAGGCTTGGTTAGAAGGACAGTTGATCCATTTACCTGGGGGCAATTTTTTAAGGCATTTCTTTACCCATGATGGCTTGTCAGAGACTATATCAATCCAAACCAGTATGTAAGGCAGTTCATCAGGATGTCCAGGGTGCCTGATGGAGTTTGGATGTGTTGTCCCCTCCAAAACTCATGTGGAAACTTGATGCCCAATGTGGCAGTTTTGGAAACTGAGTCATGGGGACTGATCCCTTATGAATGGATTAATTTTCTCCCTGGGGGAGGGGGGATTAATGAGTGAGTTCTCACTTTATTAGTTCCCATGAGACCTTTTTGTTTATGGGACCCTGGCACCCTTTCTCTCTCTCTCGCTTCCTCCCGCCATGTGATCTGCTTGTACCTGCTGGCTGCCTTCCACTTTTCTGCCTTGAGTAGAAACAGCCTGAGGCCCATGCCAGATGCAATTGTCCCAGAATCATAAGCCAAATAAACCTCTCTTCTTTAAAAATCACCCAGTCTTGGGTATTTCTGT
>NW_007734951.1:0-10050 GCF_000696425.1 Galeopterus variegatus
GCCATTTTGGTCTTTCCCATTAAATAATTTTTGATGTGGAAGTTAGGCTTTGACAGACTGAATAGTGAAAGAGACACTTGCTTGATTCACCTGAACAGGGAAACCATTGTGGAGTTTAAATGCATCTGTGAAGATGACGTGCTCAGTCGGTGGTCTCAGACAGGAGACAACATTCTTTGCAACATGCTCTGCACGCGAGTTCCCATCGGCTGGTCACAGCCATTGGTCCTCGTTCTCATAAGTGACATGCAGCGTGGGAAAAGCTGGTCACCAGTTTCAGGGAGAAATGTGTCCTTTGCCCCTCAGGCCTGCACCAACAAGCTGGTTCACATTAGAAAAGGAGCCTGAACTTCTCTGTGCCTTACATTTCTTTGTGCCGTGGAGTATTCATCTTTGCCATTTGCTTTACAAGGTATGACATATAAATGAAATTTTAATATTGGTACTTTAATATTTTTTCCGTGGGAATAAAGTCCCTGCTAGCAATTTTTTGTCATCTTTTCTTACATCTAAAAGTGAATTTTAAGTACTTCAGAAATGGCTATAAAATTATGAGAACTCTTTAAATAATGCAATCTGTATGTACTAATATAGCTTTACATTCCATTTCATGAATAAAATTATTAAATATTCCCAGCACTCTAATGGTCCTATCACAGAAAATATCAAATTTGCATCTGATGTACCCCTGCTACTCCCTGATATGTTAGTGTGCACTCTGGATTTATAAATTAATTTTGACATTTGCCAGGGAAACCAGTGTTCAGAGCCAGACCATCTCAAGGCCACATAAGCATGCAGCGAGTGCTTACGGTGAGACCCACGAGCACCAGCGTCCCCATCGTTCTGTCTGCTCTACCATGCCTGTGACTCAGGCAGCTGCGTGTTGAGAATTAGGCAGCTTATGTGGGTCTTCTGGCGGATGGCGAGTGTGTGCCTGATGTGTCTTATGACCTCTGAACAGCCTCCAAAGCTGTTTCATTCATTGCACAGTGTGACCAGCACAGGCTCACTTCTTTTCAGCCAAAATACTACTCTTGTCTTTTTCTTCTTGAGGAGCAGAAACTTCTCTTCACAGCATTTAGTCTGTAAAATGTTTAATGCCCCAATTTCTGAACATGGCAATTGTACTAGTCAGTATTCTCCAGAGGAAAGAGCACTAATATGATTATACGTGTATGTATGTACATATATGTGCATACATATATACATGTTTTCGTATATACTCTACATAATATATATTATATATGCAGATGTACACTGTATATAATATATGTATATATAATATTAATAATATATATTATATATATATAAGTACATATATATTATTTTAATGAATTTGCTTGTGCATGGACTTATGCAATTTGGGGTGAGTAAATGCATACATTTATAATTTAATTATGCTAATTGCTATGGAGAAATAAAACAGTAATAGGATGTTATGAGAAAGATTAACAGTGTTGGAGGAAGGAGGGGAAAATAACTTTTATCTGGGTTGTCCAAGAATGCCTGCTTAAGAAAATCTTTCCTGAATTATAGGAAGGAAAACATGACAACCTTGCAGAGAATGGGAAAAAAAAAACACTTCCAGAGATAGTTTTGTACTAAAAACCCTGAGGTGATAAAGAACTTGGGGGGCTCAGGGAATGAAAAGGTAAAGAGTCCAGATATGTGAGGAGAGGGAATCACTGCCTGACGGTCACACGGGATCTGTGACGTGAGGGTGAGAGAGGAGAAAGGAACAGGGCTGGTGGCTGGGATTAGCACCTGGACGGACGTCAGTGTTGTTTGCTAAAATGAGGGAAAAAGAATAGGTTTGTAGGGCTTTGGAAGGACCACATCGGAAATCCTAGGCTCACCTATTTTTTTAATGTAGAGTATTCAAGTGTAGTTACCAAGGATGCAAATTCACTCAGGGCTCTGGGTCTCAGAAGAGAGGTCTACACTAGCGATTACTGGGAGTGTCACAGATATTACTATGACAGTAATAATTCAGTCCCCCAAACGAAGACAGCCTGGCCTTCCTCTGTGTGGTCTATCACCAGTATTGTGAACTTTCAGTTACTATTAATCACTTCTAATTAAAGACTTTGAAACATAATTTTAATATTCTATCATCATTTCAGTAATATAACCATAGATTTAATTTTTAAAGTGAGAATACCCAGGGTCAGTAAGGTCTGGGGTCAAATAAATGAATGTTAGAGAATTAAATCAAATCAGGCACAGTCTATATTTAGATTAAAAACCAATAATGTTTACAATTTGAGAGAATAATTGAGTTTTATATGTCAAAGGGCTGCTGGATCTTCTCAGCAAGTTCTATAGTTTTCTTAAAAATATATCAAAATTATCAATTACAACATAACTTTTTAAGGGATGCATTTTACTTTCCAACATTTGCTTTTTAAAAACTTTTAAATTTAAGTTTAATATAAATACAGAAAAGTCACAAATCATTCTATACCTCAATGTCCCAGTAATATGCCTGGATGAATTTCCTGAAACTAAACACACGCATGTAACCAGCAGCAAATCAAGAGGAAACGGGAAGTTTCCTCTCTGTCCTTGCCAAGAGTAACCATTAGCCTGTATCTAGAGCATAGATTAGTTTTGCCTCCAAACATTTATGTTTGCTATGTATGAAATCAAACTTATTCGAAGTAGACATAAGCACTCCCGGTTGGACACTAAGGAAATTCTTAACAGCACTAGAGAGTAGAATAAATATTACTCTTCTAAGTCTATTAGGTTACAGCTTTTATCTATGGGAAGCTTGCTAGCCTAATGCCAAGAAAAAAACCCAAAATTCTGGCATGTTATTAAAAAACAAAAACCAAAAATCCTGTGATAATCTTGTCATATGGAAAACAGTGATTAATATTTACTATGAAAACAATGTGAAGTTTTTTGGAAACTATTATAATATTATTCATTTCTATCACTCTGATAGTTCTTACATAAATTATAATGCAGTAGTCATTTTTTTCCCAATAATGGAAAATAAATTATATAATTATCTCTGGGTTATTTAAAGTTCAAATGAAGCTGGCATTCCATTTTTATTGTTATAAACATGCTCCTAAGATTCCTTGTTTTGCTTGACTTTATATACATTGAAGAAAATTCAATCCTGGCACAAATACGTTTGTCCCAGAGTTTGTGGAATAGTTTGTCACATTCCCTGCTCCTACAAATGAGTGAGCTTGGACATGGTAAAGCATCTCTGTATGCCACGGTGTCTTCCTGTACAAAAGGAGCATCGTACCTGCCTTCAGGGGGCTCTGGAAACACTGAGTGATGTATCATAATGTGTGGCATGACGGAGAGGCTTTAAATGGAAATTACCAAGAGTATACTTATTACTTTGCAGAATGTGGTATGTATTTTTTCCTTAGAGCACAAAATGGGCATGACTAGCCTGGGTTTATAACATACACCAGTAGCAATTGTCTATTTCAAAACTTACTCACCAGGAATACTGCACCTGTGCTTTACATATATGTAGGTATACCAAAAAACAATCCCAAGAGAGGAACTAACTTTACAGGGAAGACCAAATGTTGAGCTTAGCTATTCAAATGGCCTTTGGTATTCAATCCATTATTATAATTATAGGTATAATTATACATTGTAATATATAATATATATATAATATGTAATATTATATTATATTATATTGCATATTATATGTAATGTATATTAAAATACATAATATATTATAATATAGTAATGTAGTGAACTTCTCAGAAAAATGAGAAATTTTAGATGTAATTTAAAGACATAAGGCTGTTTAAGGATGCATGGAAGGATGGATGGGAAGGAAGGAGTCTGCAGTATTCTTCGTGAAAACTGTGCTCATCTGGATGGAGCCCTAGGGAGTGGGCCAAGGTCTTAATCTCTTAATCAAGTTCCTGTTTTTTCCTTGGCAAATATGAGATTCAGATTTTCCCTGTTCCCCTTTATGGTTTCTGGATTCCCTTTTCCGTGTTATCTCCCAGGCTTTGAAGGTTATAATATTTACCAAGAGTCTCCTTCCTGAAGGACCCACTTTCCATTAATTTGCACTAAAGTAGCTCCTTCTGAATCAGAACGTCTCTAATCTAATTCTAGTCCCCTCAACCCCCAACCCCATCATCCTTCTGTAACCCCAGATAAATCTTTTAACAGCTTTCGGCTTTAATATTGTCATCATCTGTATAAAAAGGAAAATAAAATCCCATAGGCTTTGGTGAGGATTAAAATGTGCACAGAAAGAACACAGTTCAGATTGATACCCACCTGTTCCAGTTTCTTCTTTTCTTCCCCAAAGAAAACAAATATCAATTTAAAACCTGCTTCCACTGCACCTCCTGATTTGTGTCTTTGGTGTTTTATGTGTATGTGCAATTGAAAAGAAAAAAAAAAGTTGATTTGGGTAGAGAATAATGGGTGATGTACAGGAAGCTTCATAGTCAAGATCTGAAGCTCAATTGCATCATTTTTGTTTCAGGAGGAGATCCACCATGACATTAATGAAGCATAACAATTTTTTCCAGTTTCTGCACACAATTCTGTTTACAGCTCTCCTTCCTCTTCTTATGAGGACCACCACGATAGCAGAGCTTCAGGCCCTTCTATGCTAGGATTCTTCTCTGAGTGGCTTATTTCAAGACTCCCTCCCTTCCCTGCTTAGAACGCTCCCTTCTTGTTCCCTATTCCAACCACGCGTTCTAGTTGGACCATGAATCTGCCAACCTTCCTGCTGCATCCCCATATACAGGCACATGAAACCCTTTCTGAAAATGTATCTAGAAGGTGTAAGTCTCTCCTGTCTGTCTACACAGTTATCAGATCCCAGTGAACAAAGAGACGCATTTCTAATGCAGGGGTGCATGGGAGAAATTGGGTTCTAACAGTATGATTCCATTCAAACTCTGATCCTGGTCATCCCCAGCTTCTTGCTGTTCTTTGTATCATGATTAAATGCAAGGTCTAGGGCTCACCCAATAATTCTCATAACATAGATCTGAATCAGGATCATGGAGCTGATATGAAGCCATCACCACAAACCCTGTGATATCCAATTCCTATCTCCTCTGAATTTAAGATAATAATTTTTAAAGCAGCATGAATTTTCCTGAGGCTGAATGAGGCCAAATTGCAAATGTCTATTTTCCCATTTTCCTGTTAATAAACCTGCAGGACATTTTAAGTTCATTCAAATATTCTGAGTGACCTTTTGGATTCAGAGTCATTCTTTTCAATGCTACACTGGCTTAATATTTATAACTGGAGAGAATGAAATCATAACATATTAATATAAAACATAAAAAGAATTACGTACAGTATTATTCAAAAAGTCTCAGTGAGTAGTCAAATAGACCTAAGGAACTATTTGAAATGAGGTCTTCCCCTGAGGAGTCTGGCTCCTGGTTAAAAGCCTGTGTGTGACTGTCGGGGCCTGACCATGGGTGAACATGAGGACTGCCTGGCAGACGTGTGGGAAGCTGTCCTGAGCCTGGGCCTGGCACTGCCACCTCTGAAGGGAGCCGCCCTCAGGGACTCTGGCCCCTGGCTTGTCACGCTCTCTCCATATTCACATTCCTCGCCCTGTCCTCAATTCCTAGCTCTCTTCATCTGAGGTTTTGAGAAAAGGTCTTCTTCAGGTGCCTCTGCTGACTTCTTTACTGGGGGACAAAGGGGACCTTGAAGACACTTCTCCCCCACTCTGACTCAGTGCCCAGCACTCTCCACTCCCAGCCCTCCCCTGTCACCTTCCCCTGATTGCCGGGTCCAGAAAACTGCAGGAACCTTTTGTTATTTTCGTTCCTCAACAGTGAGATGACCCCACCACTGCCAAGATCTACCTGACCCAGGACCAGAGTGCCATTCCAGGGTCAGGTGATGGGGCAGAGGAAACAGGTGCTCCTTCCAGTTTAGACTCTGGCATATTCCACTCCAGCGTGTGACTGAAGCCTCCGCCCTTTCGTTTTCATCTGGCCACATGAATCGGCTGCCCTGCCCCTGACAGCGCAGCTCTCTTCCACACCAGCTCAGCTGACCTCCCTACACCACCAACCTTCATTTCTCTTCTGGTCACCTGAACATCCCATAGGCACTTTTGATCAATGGTCTTGACCTTCCCATGTGTAAGTTACTAAGAAGGTGAGATTCTAGGTTTCCTTCTGATCTTTCAGCTTCATCCAACTCATGATCTTTTTTCTTCTAAGGTCAAAGTATCCAAATTATTTTTTCCAAGTCAATACAATCTTTTGAATATCTAAATTTTCAGTTATGAGGGAAACCTGTGTGAAGCCATTAAATGGAATAAGAAAAGAAGAAGTTCCAGGAAATACTCAGCTGATCTTCCCCTAATGCCTGCCATAAGACCTTCACGCCAGAGGTACATTACCGGTACCTGGAGTAAAAGAATGTCCGCATCGCTGAAGACACAAGGACCAAGAGAAGAAGAAACAGGCCTTGTGAGTCCTCCCAGGTTTTCACCATTAGATTATGCTTTTTCATCCAGTCGCACTTTTCCATGACTCTCTACCTCGCAGTCAGACAGCGTAATAAAACAGAGGTCCCCCTGTGTCTTTGGGTCTTCATTTCTGAAGGCTCCTGTGTCATGTAAAATGTATATTAAATCAAAGTGTAAGCTTTTTTCTCGTTAATCTCTTCTTTATTACAGGTGTATCAGCCGTGAACATTGTGATCCATGAGGAAAAATATATTACTTTTTCACCCTTATGACGGTGACATACCCGTCTCTTGTTTTCTGGTATTTATAAAATCTCCACATGGTGCTCAGAAGTGTGCTAAGTTAAACTTTGTGGACTACTCTGATGCCTTCAATTTTTATTTATACTGACATATGTGACTTATATGCTTGACATCCTATTCTTTATTGTAATTTATATTTTTATGTATATAATACATGATCTTATAATTTATTTTCCAAAATTGGGCACCTTTGAGAGTGAAAAGGAATGCTGCTAGTGGAATTTTATTGGGGTAACCAGCAAAGCACAGAATCTTCACGTGTATTTTCACTCGGCCCTCTGTTATATTTCAGGTAAGTACTACACTTGTTCTCTGATGTGTCCTCTTTATTTGGCAGAGAATGATGTACGCACATAAATTCACAGACGTCATCCTCTGGCAGGTGCTGCTGCTGCCCTAGCTATACTCACACGTCCATGGCACATATCTCCTGCTCTAGCAGGCTGCACACCGTGGACACCTGCAGCCCTCCTGATTTCTTTTTTTTTTTCCCCTTTTTGTCTTTTTTCGTGACCAGCAACGGGATCGCAACCCTCGGTGTTGTGCCCGCTCCTTGCTCAGCCAGTGAGCGGCCGGTCTGTATGTGGGATCCGAACCCTCAGTGGGAGCGCCGCCGCACTCCCAAGCGGTGCACTGTAGCAGTGCGCCACCGGGCCGGCCCCTGATTTCGTTCTTCTTTCCGTATTAAAACATATGCCAGAGTGTAAGAGTTAATGTTCCTGGAAGCAGCCTACAATCAGTGAGTGTTAGTTAGAGAATAAATAACCAACCTTCCTTACCTAATTCTCAGTTGGAATAGCCCTAAGCCACGTTTCCTGAGTTTCCCAGCAGGATGGAAGGGCAGGTGCCCACCGTGCAGACAGCACACTCTTGCCAGTGCTGCTCCTCCTCGTCCCACTTTCCCATGCCCCACCTCCCAGTAATGTCCTTACACTTGAATCCATGTCTCAGAAATAAACAAATATATTGGGCAAATGTCAGTGACTCTCCAATTTGGCAACTCAAATAAAATCAAAGCCTTCCATATAAGTTTCAGATTCATTGTTATAGTTCAAGACATAGGCACATGTTATTTAAGGTAGAATGATTTACCCTAAATTCAGCACTCTTAAAAACCAAGGAATTAATATGTGTGTGTGATATATTTGTGGTATGTGTGTGTGTGTGTGTGTGTGTGTGTGTGTGTGAGAGAGAGAGAGAGAGAGAGAGAGAGAGAGAAGTGATACCACTGATAATCTTAAATTAAGCTACCTGACTAAATCAAGATTCTGACAAAGGATGAATTGGGCTTAGTCAGGTTGGGCTGCTATAATAAAATAATGTTGAAAGAAAAAAACATTAGACAGATTAATTTTAACAGAGCTTAACTGAGCAAAAAATTGATTTGCAAATCAGGCAGCCATCAGAGGCAGAATAGGTTCAGAATGACTCCAAGGTTGCTGCATGTTTGAGTGAGCTTTATAGACAGAAAAAGGAAAGTACAGAAAATAGAAGTGAGGCACAGACACAGCTGGGTGGGTTATGGCTGGGGCGTTGCCTTATTTGAACAAGGTTTGAACAGTTGGCTGCCTGTGATTGGCTGAGACTCGGCCACTTGTTAGAAGAATAGGTTCTAGTCTGTTTGCACATCAAGCTAGGCTACAGTTCTCTATGTCTGAACAAACCTTTAGTCCAAACTTAATTTAACAATACCATGGACTGGGTGGCTTAAACAACAGACATTTTTTTCTCACAGTTCTGGAGTCTGGGAAGTCTAAGGTCAAGGTGTCAGATGATTTGGTTCATTGTGAGGGCTCTCTTCCTGGCTTGCAAGTGGCTGCCTTCTCCTGTCTCCGAACATGACAGAGAGAGGACTCTCTAGTATCTCGTCCTCTTTTTGTAAGGACACTTATTCCATCATGGGGACCCACCCTCCTGACTTCATCTAATACTAATTACTGCCCTACCTGCCAAGACCATCACATTGGGGCTTAGGGATTCAACATGTGAATTTTGGGGGGACACAAACATAAAAGGCTAATGTCCCTAAAGAAGGAAGTTGACAGCCACATTTCTTTTCTTTTCTTTCTATCTTCCTTCCATTTTCTCTGCTCACATGTAGTTGTTTCACTTACTACATGCCTTGCAGAACATAAACATTCAATATCAAGGTAAATGATCCTGCAATACTTGCTTCTCAGAAGTGGGTTTGCAGTGTTTATGAGCTTGCTAGCAGATCTCCGAAGCAGATAGACTTCAGAATCACCAGGGTTTCCTGAATTTGGAGTGTTTTTAATTCACATACCATAATATTCACCATTTCAAAGTGTACAACACAGTATGTTGCATGATCTTCATGAGATCAGGCAACATCACCACAATCTAATTCTAGACCATTCATCACCCCCCAATATATTCCACACATTGTAGAAGTCTCTCCACTCTCATCACCTCCTTGAAACACACTATACACCAGCTTATTTTTGCCTCCATGGATTTGCCTATTCTGGACATTTCATATAAATGGAGTTGTACAATACATGGCCTTACTTGTCTGGCTTCATTCACTTTTCCTAATGTTTCCAAGGTTCATCAGTTGGGTAGCATGTGACAGTACTTTATTTTTATATGGCTCAATATTATTCTGTTGTGTGGGTATACCATATTTTGTTTATTCATTGATCAATTGATGGACATGTGTGTCGTTTCCACTTTTTGGCTGTTATGAATAATGCTGCAATAAACAGTCATATACAAGCATTTTGGGCACACTAGTTTCATTTCTCATGGATATAAATATATATAGGGAGGGAATTGTTGGATCTTATGGTAACTGTATTTTTACCTTTTTGACGAGCTGCCACATTATTTGTTATAGTTACTGAATCATTTTACATTCCCACCAGGAATGTATGGGGGCTTCAATCTCCTCATATCCTCTCAACATTTTTTCTTTTCTTTTCTTTTTTTTTTTTTTTAGTGTTTCATGTGTTTATTTTCTTTCTTTTTTTATGGTAAATTCTGTTCTTTTCATCTTTATTTCCACCTTTCACTTTTATTTTTTTTAAATTTAACTTAATTTTATCAATATACAATGTGGTTATTGGGGCTCAGTACTGAAACCTCCCTCCCCCTTCCCTCTCAACAACCTCTTATCTGTTTGTTTGTCATAACAACCTCAAGGAATTGTGATTGTTGTGTCTTCTTCCCCCCCCCAGTTTATTTATGTATTTATTTATTTATTTTTAGCTCCCACAACTAAGTAAGAACATGTGATATTTCTCTTTCTGTGCCTGACTTGCTTCA